>NC_079165.1:22545573-22845573 GCF_947568905.1 Ostrea edulis | reverse complement strand
ATTTGCTAGTTATCACACTCTTAAGATGATATATTGCGCTGATGGCATCTATTAGTGTACTATTGCTAGGTATCACACTCTTAATATATATTGTCCTGATGGTATCTATTTGTGCACTATTGCTAGGTATCACATTCTTAATATATTGCGCTGATGGCATCTATTAGTGTACTATTTGCTAGGTATCACACTCTTAATATATTGCGCTGATGGTATATATTAGTGTACTATTGCTAGGTATCACACTCTTAAGATGATATATTGCCTGATGGTATCTATTAGTGTACTATTGCTAGGTATCACATTCTTAAGATGTTATATTGCCCTGATGGCATCTATTAGTGTACTATTTGCTAGGTATCACACTCTTAAGATGTTATATTTCCCTGATGGTATCTATTAGTGTACTGTTTGTTAGGCATCACACTCTTAAGATGATATATTGCCTGATGGTATCTATTAGTGTACTATTGCTAGGTATCACACTCTTAAGATATATTGCCCTGATGGCATCTATTAGTGGACTATTTGCTAGGTATCACACTCTTAAGATGATATATTGCCCTGATGGCATCTATTAGTGTACTATTTGCTAGGTATCACACTCTTAAGATATATTGCCTGATGGTATCTATTAGTGGACTATTGCTAGGTATCACATTCTTAAGATATATTGCCTGATGGTATCTATTAGTGTACTATTGCTAGGTATCACATTCTTAAGATGATATATTGCCCTGATGGTATCTATTAGTGTACTATTTGCTAGGTATCACACTCTTAAGATGTTGTATTGCCTGATGGCATCTATGCTATAAGACTTTTATAGTGTTACTAATCATTATGTAGGTAATGCACTTATCCAGTTTTATTATCTTTATGGGTCCCATGTAATCATAGGATTTCTGTACGGTGTTATAGTGCTATACTCCATTTTCTAGTTTCCGTAGATTAAATACGTTGAATACATGTATTTGTAAAAAAAAAAAAAAAAAAAATGGAAATTTTTTTTATAAATTCCCTGTATTATTTCCTCATATCTTTCCTCTGTTGTACGGCTTCTCTGCAGTGAAATACGATAGTCTGTTATTGAACATCCCCTCTCAAATTACCTCACAGTTTCTCTCATACAGCGCGTCTGTACAGTGAAAACGTGAAGATAACGAGCAGTGATGAATCCCATGAATCCTATAAAGTATTCAAAACCATGAGTAGGACGAACACGCTCCCTGGATACACCAGATGTGAGGTCAAGTGCTAGGAGGAGTAAACATCCCTTGCTGATAGGTCGCCCCCGCCGTGTGTCACATATGTTAATCGGGTAAACGGAATAATCCGTAGTAAAGATCAGTATGCAAAGAACCACTAGCTAACAACTGGTATGAAACATATCAAACATCATCGAACCTAATAATAGGCTGTATGAAATTAGTTCATTTTTAGCTAGCACAACGAATTCCAAAGAATTCATAAATGTCAACAGAATTTTACCGTCGGAAAAAATCTCTCATAATTTTAACGACTTTTTTTTTTATCTCGCAAAGTAATATCTCATAGGCCCACGATTATAAGATTATAAACATATGTTTATTACCACAATTTCATCCATTATGATTCACGTTTAGTTTACTGATGTGTTGTTCTGTTTCTGATATTACTCACGTTTTGCTTACCGATGTGTTCTTCTGTTTCTGATATTATTCACGTTCTGTTTACCGATGTTCTGTTTCTGATATCACTCACGTTTTCTTTACCAATGTGTTGTTCTGCTTCTGATATTACTCACGTTTTGTTTACCGATCTTCTGTTTCTTGTATTACTCACGGTTTTTTTTTTTACCGATATGTTGTTCTGTTTCTGATATTACTCACGTTTTGTTTACCGATGCCCTGTTTCTGATAGTACTCACGTTTTGTTTACCGATGTGTTGTTCTGTTTCTGATATTACTCACGTTTTGTTTACCGATGCGTTGTTTTGTTTCTGATATTACTCACGTTGTGTTTACCGATGTTCCGTTTCTGATATTATTCACGTTTTCTTTACCGATGTGTTGTTCTGTTTCTGATATTGCTCACGTTTTCTTTACCGATGTTGTTTCTGATATTATTCACGTTTTGTTTACCGATGTGATGTTCTGTTTCTGATATTATTCACGTTTTCTTTACCGATGTGTTGTTCTGTTTCTGATATTATTCACGTTTTCTTTACCGATGTGTTGTTCTGTTTCTGATATTATTCACGTTTAGTTTACTGATGTGATGTTCTGTTTCTGATATTACTCACGTTTTCTTTACCGATGTGTTGTTCTGTTTCTGATATTACTCACGTTCTGTTTACCGATGTGATGTTCTATTTCTGATATTACTCACGTTTTCTGTACCGATGTTCTGTTTCTTGTATTATTCACGTGGGTTTTTTTTTACCGATATGTTGTTCTGTTTCTGATATTACTCACGTTTTGTTTACAGATTCCCTGTTTCTGACATTACTCTCGTTTTGTTTACTGATGTGTTGTTTCTGATATTAATCGCATTCTGTTTACCGATGTGTTGTTCCGTTTCTGATATTACTCACGTTTTGTTTACCGTAGTCTTGTTCTGTGAGCCCTATATTTTGATCAAAGTTTGATAGCTGTCAAGCAAAGGATTCTTTAGATATTAAGCGGACAATATTTGGACTATAAACCGACAGATTTAACAACATCCCTTTAGAAATTTTAAATTTTATAAGAGTTTCAATTTTTCATAGTAAATCTATTTCCCGTAGGAGAGATGTTCAAATTTAAAAAGGGAATTGCCGTTCTGCTATAGGTAATTTACTTTCATTTTCCCCAGTGAAATCATATTTCCAGTAAAATTTGTATGATGATAAAACTTCTATAGGATTTTGTTATAATCCGATTGGAAATTGTTTTTCTGGTGTGTTTTTTTTTTTATCAAACCTGTCAGATGATAGTCAGCAATAGTCACCTATGAGAATGATAGTCTGTCTAAGTAGATCTGTACATGTAGCATAACAGAAACGATTTTGAATTTCCGAGGACTAAAGAAATGGCGTCCGCGTTTTCCCACTGAGAAAAGTCGTGTTGTAACAGAAAGACCTGAAATTTCACTAAATATAAAACCATTTCACGCAAGGATTGTTTTGACAAGTTTGTCTCATTGACCATTGATAAAATGTCATAAACAAAAGAAGTTAACAATGGAATGAAGTCAAGCGGACCGACACAGGTGAGCTAAAAGGAAGACTAATATTTATACTATAACGATCTAGTTTGCCAATACAGCCTATCATTGGGTCAAATGCTGTCTGACGTGTTTCATACCGATTGTTAGGCCGTTCTTGGCAAGCTGATTTTGACTACGGATAACTCCGTTTACCTGATCAGATATAGGGCTCACAGCGGGTGTGACCGGTCGACAGGGGGTGCTTACTCCTACTAGGCACCTGATCCCACCTCTGGTGTGTCCAGGGGTCCGTGTTTGCCCAACTCTCTATTTTGTATTGCTTATAGGAGTTATGAGATTGATGACTGTTTGTTATCTTCACCTTTCATTAGAACTACTGTAAGCAACATCTGCACAATCTGTTTTTGACATTGGTTTCACTATCTTTATATTTGATGCATTAATTAAGCGTTGGTAAGCACATGAAATAATTTAATTTCTTGTTCTCCGTCTATAGATGCATTTGAATAAAATTTATAGAAAGTTTTGAAACAACTCATTTCCAAATTGTAACTGCTGACCTGCCAAAGCTGTATTTCATCAACGACAAAGTTAATGCAAATGTGCTTAAAGCAGAATAATTATCTCTATTAGGCTAATTATATATAATTAAGCTGTGACTACGTATGATAGCTACATGTATCTTCATCTTGTAGAAGGACAATAGCGAGCGTACTGTCCGCCGATACAGCCACTCCACGTGTCTCTAGAGGCGAACCGTGGAAAATACATTGTAACTACCGTTGACGGAAACCGAAAATCTACAATTGATCGAATAATACGAAAAAAAGTATTCTTGATAGCATAAGAAGTTAATTACACACTCAAAATCGTCGTTGGAGACTACAGTGAAGTAATGCGAATTTCGGCTTGAGGCGGATTTGATCGTCAGTATTCGGGTTACCATTTAAACACTCTCCGATATTTTCTACTACATAGGATATCAGGAATTCTATATATCAGCTCAAAGCATCTCATGTCAGAACTCCCTTCCTCGTCTCTTTCATTACATTTTCGTTTGGGTTTCTGTTTAGGGAATTTTCTGGCCATTGCAGTAGTTTGACTTCCTGTCGTATCATACAGAAGAGATATATGTTATTAGCAGAGCTTTGCACTAGGGTAGAGAGCGATTGGCTGGCAGTTCTAGCTGATGATCACGTGATATTTCGGTTAATAGCGTCCGTGTTTGGAGACACCAGATTGAGTTAATTAATTTATAGTTCAACAGAGGAAATACAGAGGAAAATAGGGGGACTAGCTCTTGACAACAAGTCAAGGAAAATCGAACAGTATATAAACATCGGTACGTTTATTACTAAGAATGAATTGTTTACCAGAAAACCAATCAAATCTTTTCATCCAATGTCGTGATTGTTCAATGATGATACGAATGACAAATCTTGTACCGTTGAGCGGTGTTATATTCTTTTAGATTGGCTTGATTAGTTTGCCCAGTTCTCTATTTTGTATTGCTTATAAGAATTGATATTGATCATTGTTTATTATCTTCACCTTTCATTGATTGGCTGTTTGTTTTACGTCCTGTTAAGAATTTTTCACTCGTAATAAGACGTCACCAGCTGTAGGTGATGTACCACAGATTTAGACCCATGCTTAGTGCTCAGGGCCGTAGCAGTGAGGGTTCTTTAACGTGTAAATGCCTGCCGAGTCACGGGACCTCCATTTTCAAGGTCATATTCGAAAGACCCGTGATTCGCACTTCTAAATACCGAGCGTATAGGGAAGGAACATTTACAACCTATGTTTGTAGTGGCGTCCTCCTTCAATCTAGCTACTTGGAGGTCTCTGACCTCCAAGTACCTTACAGGAGCACGCCATCACTCCATCACTCCCGGCCATGGTACGAGCTGGGCTCGAACTCACGACGAAGCGAACACTCTACGAACGAGTTACCACGACCGTTCTCTTCTTTTAGGTAAAAATGAACAATAAAGAGTATTCTCCGGTAAAACCTAAACCCTTAGCTATATAGATATCTACCCTGACTCCCTGGGAGGGTGTGTGTGTGACATAGCTTGGATACTGGTAAACTTCACTTTACGCTACCCGAGAACACTCGCATACTGTTTTCAGAATTATAGTAACCTTCTAGTTTTTTGGGGGAAATTATAAACTGTACACTCTTTCATGCATTGTACCAACTGAATTCTTTGTTTAACATTTTTGTATATCTATATCTTCTCTATGTTGTTTTGTGCAATATGAGAATAAATTGAATTGAATTGAATTGGAAAATATCTTTTTCAATCCAAGAGATACAATACTAAAATTGAACTATAATATCAATGCTATCACGTTTACTCTATATCCAAAATATTAAAATGTTGCTAACTGGGTTTTTTTTTCTAAATATGGTTTAATGGAGGGAAATTAAATTAACCCCATTGTATCAAATTGTATTTGAAATTGTATTTGAGTAATGACTCTTATCATATACGGCAAAGTATTTCCTTATCAGGCGCGTAGCTGCGTACACATCATTTGTTAGAGAGATCGGGATCTGTCATAAAATATCTGTACCTCAAAAATAACTTTGTGTTATATAGTTTCGATTTATGATTTAATCAACATCATTAAATTAAATTCAAAATCTTTTATTAATTTCAAATCATCAACATCATGTCGAACACGATGCCCCTTTAATTATAAATTTAAGGAGAAGGCTGATCTATAGGCTCTGCCGGTTGCCTAACCTATTATGTTAATACGTGATAAAATACTGTTTAACTAATGTCGAATATCACTTTAATGTACATCATATATGTACATATAGTAGACACATTTAAAATATTCTTTGTTATCAATAACATTTACCATACATACATGCACCAGTCAAAATCAGCGACAATAAGTGGACAACACAATTCGTAAAGTCATTCCCAGTACGTACGGTGCGTTGGCATTATAAAACACTTTAGAATATAAATTTTGTGCGTTCTATTTGCTTTGAAAATTGACAAGAACTCTGTTTCTAAACACAGAATATAGGTGATTTCACTGGTAAAACCCAAGAGCGTCCGGTACCAGGGCTTTGTCACAAGCCCCTCCCCCGATCCCTCTCCGTACATTGCGTACACTTCATATTCTTTCTGCTTATGCAAAACATAGAACGATGACGGAGTAGTGAGTACAGACCAGCCAGCCTGTCTTATGAGAGGTCGCATTTACGCAATATATATAGTTTTCTGGCATCAAGACTCCTTTTCCATAGCAACAAATGAATATTAATGATTATTATACAAAATATTGAAATACAAATGACATGTTTATGAACTGGAGGTAGTGCAGCTCGTGTAAGTATGTGTAAATGAGTGGAATAAATCGCCTCCATAGAATAATTATCAGAACTCGGACGTCTTTGGAAAATAAGAAGCGCTAGAATGATGTGTTGAAACAAACACGTTACCAAGGACAGAGCACGTGTGGTTTTCACATTACCAAGGACAGAGCACGTGTGGTTTTCACGTTACCAAGGACAGAGTCCGTGTGGATTTCAGATGATCTGGACTAACGCAAATAACCCATTAAAATTTTTAGTTGGTCGTGTCACAAAGTGCACTTAAAGATATTCCGTAATTTTCCCATTAATAATGGCTCAATTCCTTTTTATAAAAGACTGTCCATTGAAACAACCATTGGTATCTACAAAAATGATTATGTCTCATTTCGCTTGATAAAAACCATTAGCAAAGTTTATATTCGATTTATTTCAGAGCATCATACTATGACAATTTAGAGAAACTTAATTACCTTTCCACGAATTCAGGGATATGACAAATTGAGATAAGTAGAAAGTTCTCTGATACAGGATTACAGGGCATTCCGGTGCGTGTTTCTCTGTCGGTTCCTTTGTACTGGAAGTTTGTAAGACTCCGTCTTAGGGGGATAATTTCCTGCCCGAATGCTGGCCAGGCTCTGTTTGTGACAAACGTAATGCTTAAAATATCCGTATATCAGTAAATTCCAGATCCCGCGAGTGAAAAATAGACTCGTTAGAAGATTGGAGAGGAAGAAGATATCCGAGGATTGGTACCCTGGTGTGTTTTCAATGAACGTAATCACCTGGTAAGGGGTGTGTGTAACGAGAACATTGAAACTCAGCACCATCAGAAGTTTAACAACGAAAAAATAAGTCTGAATCCTCTCTCGTAAAATCGTGAAATACTTAAATAGTAGAACTAAGAAAAGTGACAACACAACTGTTAATGGTATCAGGAATAGTGTAAACAAGTCCATTAGCAGAAAAAATTTGTGAAGGAAGGCAAACCGCTGATTAAGAGTACATCGTTTATAAGTTCTTTCCAAAACGAGGTCATTGTTCCTGGGGATCCGAGGAACTGAGGTAAAGAGGACGACGCTCCATATGTTAAAGGAGGAGGAAAAGAACCAGAGGAGACTGGTGCAGAACATGCAGCGGGCCACGGTCACGATCTCACGGGTGGGGCAGAGAATCCTCATGGTCTTCTCCGCTGTCATGAACACGATAGAGTAGGGCACCACTGTCTTAGAAATAAAACTCACAAACCGGAAACATTTACACAAATAGATTGTCTCTTTTTGGTACAGAAATAAGATGTGCGTTGGGATGGCTACTGAACCGTTGAGGAAGTCCGCCACCGCAATAGAAAAAATGAACACGTTAGTAGACCTGCCTAAAAGGCGCTTCTTCCGAATAAGAGCTAGGATGAAGAAATTTCCAATCACGAGAAAAACGCATGATATAGCATCTATCAACACAATAACACTGAAGAGGCTGTTTTCTGGAACCGTAACACTTCCGTTTGCCGTGATAGACCAATTCAAAGAGGAATTCATTGTGGCCAAACTTTGTCTCCACGTCGTCTTCTCCCGAGGATTTTGCTGTTTTAAAGAGAAGACAATGTAACTAAACTCATTGTTCGTGTTAGGGTGAAATACATTTCATGGCATCTCTAGATGTGCTACTCATTATAATATCCTTTTATTGACAATTCTTCACGCACTACAATTACTTCAAATACTGTATCAAAAAAATCCACCGTGATGATTTCATGGGGAGGGGGGGGGAGCGCCAAACCAATTTAGTTTAGTTCTGGGGGCACAAAGTCTACATATTAAAAATGAATGCCAACATTTGCATAGATGTAAGCTGTAGTAGTATATCACATATTTAATGATAAAGACAGATTTCTGCCGACGTAAGACGTCCTGATCACCTACCACCACGTTAGGGCACACCTTTAACTGTAATATCCTAACGACAATCAATATTGCACTAATATTTTGAGGGATTGTTTTCTATAATTCACACTTTAATCTAGCGTTTTACTTAAGGGTCCTTTCTGCTCGGAACGGCTCATATATCTAGTCTGGTATTAAGATCTAGAAGTAGACTTACTACGGTCCACGTACCTTGTTCCGCAGAGACCGCGTAGAGTTGTGTGATAAATCATGTATACTTTACCTTCAAATTGGAAGTTGTTTTTCATTGAAAAACAAAGATATATACAGATAATTTCCTGGCCATGCTGCAAAATGTTAATTTCTTAAAAATAAATGTTCAAGAAAACTTTCTTTGTTTTGATATTGGTATAACATGGTCCAGCTGCTGCGCTGAAACACTACATAGGTGGATCAAGATATTGCAAACATCTAAACATCTTGAGGAAGTTTCCGTGATGAACATAAAAAAAATCACAATGATAGGTTACAATATAAATAACAAACTTTTCAAATGATCGGTAAAGGTATAGGTAGAAATATAGATAAGAAACACGGAGAGTCTAGTAAAGCTTCAGAAGATTGAATATAAAAGCACTAAAGCTTTACTAAACGTCTTCAGTAAATATATCCAATAATAAAAGAGACAGTGAAATTGTTTTATATATATATATATATATATATATATATATATATATATATTAATTATATATATATATATATATATATATATATATAATAGTAATGAAACAAATTTAATTTGAAATATATTTTAATACATACCCTAAAAGTTAAAACCCAATGCCATTCCTGTCTTGGCACGCCGTTCTCACGGAAGTGCCGGCTGCTCCGTGACTGAATCTGTACGCACAATGTCGCAGGATCTACAATAGAGCGACCAGCAGGTCACATGGTCTGAACACCTTGTCTCATGTGGAGGCTGAACAAAATCCAAGTCTGTCAATGTCAACTGAAACGTAAGTATATTCTGATGAAAATGATATAGCTTTTATGGAATAAATTGGTTCTCATAAATCAACTACATTATAATATTTAGAGCGTTAGAAATTGATCACGATGGATAATCTATACCGGGACATCGTTATGTTTGCTACATCCTTTTTCATCTGTAAATGATGATTACAAAGATGCTGTATAAAGACAATCATAGGGCACTAATCCTCAAAGACCCGTCATTTAAAAACAATTTAGAGCGCTTTGTTCGGATTCATGGGAGGGTTTTAGATGACTTGCCATACTGAATTCTGTGTTTAGAGATTAAAGATTAATTTGTCGTGGCTTTTCCTGGACAGGGCATTCCCTCCATGTTATTGTTTAGAGATATCCTCCAAGGTCATGAAATCAATACGAGAGAAGCATTTAGACGTTACAAGGTCATGGGCAAGTAAAAGCATCGGTTCAACGGGTATAGCGTCAGCTTTCTTTGACTCGGTATTTCTCTTTGTTACTCTACCCAGTTTTACTTCTTGTTACACTACTACGGCATGTTGTCTTTGTTGCCGGTACCACTCCAATTCTCTTTGTTACACGGACCACAATATTAGTCTTTATTATACGGACCACAATATTAGTCTTTATTATACGGACCACAATATTAGTCTTTGTTACACGGGCCACAATATTAGTCTTTGTTACACGGACCACAATATTAGTCTTTGTTACACGGACCACAATATTAGTCTTTATTATACGGACCACAATATTAGTCTTTGTTACACGGGCCACAATATTAGTCTTTGTTACACGGACCACAATATTAGTCTTTGTTACACGGACCACAATATTAGTCTTTGTTACACGGACCACAATATTAGTCTTTATTATACGGACCGCAATATTAGTCTTTGTTACACGGGCCACATTATTAGTCTTTGTTACACGGACCACAATATTAGTCTTTATTACACGGACCACAATATTAGTCTTTATTATACGGACCACAATATTAGTCTTTATTATACGGACCACAATATTAGTCTTTGTTACACGGGCCACAATATTAGTCTTTGTTACACGGACCACAATATTAGTCTTTGTTACACGGACCACAATATTAGTCTTTGTTACACGGGCCACAATATTAGTCTTTGTTACACGGACCACAATATTAATCTTTATTATACGGACCACAATATTAGTCTTTATTATACGGACCACAATATTAGTCTTTGTTACACGGGCCACAATATTAGTCTTTGTTACACGGACCACAATATTAGTCTTTGTTACACGGACCACAATATTAGTCTTTATTATACGGACCACAATATTAGTCTTTGTTACACGGGCCACAATATTAGTCTTTGTTACACGGGCCACAATATTAGTCTTTGTTACACGGACCACAATATTAGTCTTTGTTACACGGACCACAATATTAGTCTTTATTATACGGACCACAATATTAGTCTTTGTTACACGGGCCACAATATTAGTCTTTGTTACACGGACCACAATATTAGTCTTTGTTACACGGACCACAATATTAGTCTTTGTTACACGGACCACAATATTAGTCTTTATTATACGGACCGCAATATTAGTCTTTGTTACACGGGCCACATTATTAGTCTTTGTTACACGGACCACAATATTAGTCTTTATTACACGGACCACAATATTAGTCTTTATTATACGGACCACAATATTAGTCTTTATTATACGGACCACAATATTAGTCTTTGTTACACGGGCCACAATATTAGTCTTTGTTACACGGACCACAATATTAGTCTTTGTTACACGGACCACAATATTAGTCTTTGTTACACGGGCCACAATATTAGTCTTTGTTACACGGACCACAATATTAATCTTTATTATACGGACCACAATATTAGTCTTTATTATACGGACCACAATATTAGTCTTTGTTACACGGGCCACAATATTAGTCTTTGTTACACGGACCACAATATTAGTCTTTGTTACACGGACCACAATATTAGTCTTTATTATACGGACCACAATATTAGTCTTTGTTACACGGGCCACAATATTAGTCTTTGTTACACGGGCCACAATATTAGTCTTTGTTACACGGACCACAATATTAGTCTTTGTTACACGGACCACAATATTAGTCTTTGTTACACGGGCCACAATATTAGTCTTTGTTACACGGACCACAATATTAATCTTTGTTACACGGACCACAATATTAGTCTTTGTTACACGGACCACAATATTAGTCTTTGTTACACGGACCACAATATTAGTCTTTGTTACACGGGCCACAATATTAATCTTTGTTACACGGACCACAATATTAATCTTTGTTACACGGACCACAATATTAGTCTTTGTTACACGGGCCACAATATTAGTCTTTGTTACACGGGCCACAATATTAGTCTTTGTTACACGGACCACAATATTAATCTTTGTTACACGGACCACAATATTAGTCTTTGTTACACGGACACCAATATTAGTCTTTGTTACACGGACCACAATATTAGTCTTTGTTACACGGACCACAATATTAGTCTTTGTTGCACGGACCACAATATTAGTCTTTGTTGCACGGACCACAATATTAGTCTTTGTTACACGGACCACAATATTAGTATTTGTTACAAGGACCACGGATCGATAGCGCAGTTGTTAGGCCGTTCACTTCGCAACAGGTATTTCGAAATGTCTGACGTTTTCCTGGCTTTTTTATGATTTTGATATTTACCGTGCCGGGAAAAAAAAATAACCAAACAACCAAAGAAAACCCCAATAAACCAAAACAAAAAACCAACCAACAACAAAAAAATACCCCCCCCCCCAAAAAAAAACCCAGCAAACAAAAAACCAACAGGCAAATAAAACAAATGCAACAAACAAGCGGCCCCTAAATGTTACAAGGTGATCGTCCTCAGTCTTTTTTATTTCCCTGCGTGTTGGACAGAAAGATATGTGCGCAACTTTGGCAATGAAATTGCACGTTTGCGAATGTTTTTACAGGTAAGTACGAATGCGCATATTCAAGATCGTGTAAATAACGTTCACAGAAGACCTGATAGAATTTTAACTGAAACGAAGCTGCATCGCTGTCATTTTAGATTATTTTTAAACAATTTGACTGCTGTCATCTGACGATAAAAATATGTACGCTTTTAACCGAAGTTTCAGAAAACATATAAGCATTTCTTCATCTCGAATTCTTGAGTTAAAATACTGTTTTTTAGAAAACACCTTTAACGATCATGAATGTTTGGTATCAATTAATATAATGCCATAAATTAGAATGCGAGTGGAAAGATAATTGAGATGACCATATCAACAAGTTTGAGGAGATTTTGGGTGACATTTACGAGGGCTGTTCGATATGTAATGTGTATTGTACCACAGCGCGATAACGCTTTGCACGATTTCGTGGATGACGATACTCTTGAATAGCTCTATTTGATACCTTTCCAACAGTATAAACACAAGCCTTCAGCTCCACATAGCTTTAAACTTATAGTAATTTCTTGTAAAAATGGTTGGGAAACGAGTTGATGGTATTGACGAAATTAGAGCTTATATAAAAATTCGCACAAAATTCGGTCATTCGGTAATGCAGATTTTTACTTAATTAATTGGGGGAAGTTTATGGGTCTGATAAGATATCTTATGAGACAGTTCGTAGGTGGATAAAAAAAATTCTGACTGCCACAGAGTCCGTCAAAGATGTAGTAAAATCTGGCCGACCTGTGAATGCAACAGGCAAGGCAAATGTCTTAAAAGTCAGGGAAATAATTGAAAGTGATGGCAGACACACGATTCGTGATATTTGCCAAAGCTATTAGCATATCGCTATCGCGGGTGCATTTCATTTTGAAGCGTAGTTTGAAAGTACGAAATATCTCTGCCAGATGTATACCACATATATTGACAGATGACCAAAAACGAGTACGAGTACAAACCGCTAAGCAATTCAAATGTTTCCCAAATTCAATCAAAGACAATTTGCGAATATTGTTACTGGTGACGAAACATGGGTTCACTATTTTGAATCAGTAAGAAAAATTGGAAATAAAATATGGCTAACTAAACACGGTAGAAGGCCTGTAGTTGCCAAAAGAACCATAAGCACAAAGAAGGTTTTTTTCATTGCATATTCTTCTCATGTATAGCCGTACAAATTCCGGTGCCGAATGGTAAAAGTGTTACAGGTCGGTATTACCGAGATGTTATACTAGCAAATCTCAAGAAATATTATCATAAATAACGCCCTGTGTCAGGATTTAGGCATGTTCGTCTACTTCATGATAATGCTCCATCACATACATCTGTGTTTGTGAAGCAATTTTTTAAGTCGGAGGTTACCGTCTTGCCCCACACACCATACTCTCCAGATCTAGCCCCATGCGACTTTTTCCTTTTTCAAAACTTCAAAAGTTCTTATCTGGTCGTCGTTACAAGTCCCGACAAGTCCTTGTCTCAGCCATCAGTCAGTGCCTCAGAGGTCTACCTAAATCAGCGTACCGTGACGCATTTCAGAAATGATTCAGCGATTGAAATTATGTATTTCAAACCGCGAAGAATACTTTGAAGGCATGTAATGTTCATTTCACTATTTGAGTTGAATGCTTTTGAGATATCGTACAATACACATTACATATCGAACAGCTCGCATAGTGAATCAGCAAGCTGAATTGTACTTGGAAATCATGTGTTACAGGAAAGGACTTCCAGCGGGAACGAAATATGAATTTGTTTGAGACTGTATAAAAACATTCAAGGAATAATTGTCTAGGTTGTATCATTATATGGTTAGATAAACTATGTACATATGTTTGTATAATTTGCAGAGCCTGTAACAGGTACACTGGGATCCAATCCTCCAATATTTTGTATCCTTCATAATGTATATAACCTTGACATCTATTCCCTATATCTTTTTAACTTTGGAGAGATATAATTGGTAATATCAAGTTGAAAGGTCGTTACATAGATAATGAATAAGGTAAATACATGTATAACTAAAATTATGAATGAGAAGCCATTTTCCATTTAGACAGTTGACGTGAAATAGAAAAGTTTTCGCGACACTTGCATGAAGCTTGACCTTGAACTGAGGTAGCAGTGGACAGTTTCGCAATTGTCTTAAAAATGGATATACTCCATATTTGAAGTTATATTGTATGTATGAAAATGCACAAAATATACTTTTATAATACATTTCAAGTGTAGCTGAGTGATTAATAAAAAATATTGATATGCAACATGTACAGGTGTCACCATGATTCCTAGCATATATATATATATATATATATATATATATATATATATATATATACATGTAGGTGCAAATACGAAACTAAGACATGTGTCGGTTGCTAAGGTAATTCAGGTGAAACCCTACATGGTCTATCAAAGGTTATGTAACTGAGAGAGAATTAAGGTGGATGGACCCAGATGAAAGGTAAGTTTTTTTTAAGGGCAGACAGCGTTCTTGATTTCAAGTGCACAGTGTCTAAATTCCCTTACACGGTACCCTGATGGGGTTTGGGTTGTGTGGATTTGGGTCAAATGAGAGAAAACCAAAGCGAGAAAGGGGCACCTGCTCAGAGCATGTTTTATCACCAGCGTGTATGGATTACATGTAATTCAAGGTCATTAACTACACCTCTATGAAATACAAATATTGACATAAAAGGGAAATGTGATTTTTCATTAGTCTGTCATAATCTGACTTTGGTGTTTACCCCTTACCCACACGTTTCAGAACAAAAACAAAATAACTGTCCTCTGCTACCTGACCAGATGACCACACAGAAGTGAATTCAGCACACTCTGTGGAACTGTAACGTCTGTTTTAAAGTGTCAATGTTTGCTAGCAACTTATGGTTTACCAAAATTTATCTTTAAGTCAACATTGACATCACTCAATGCGCGTCACACTCATTTTTTTTAAAAATAGTTGAGATGCTATATTAAGAGTTGGTCGTATCATAGTGTTCTGTCAAGAATCACAGCCGTTATTGTTAAACACCGAACATCTGACAAATGCGTTCGTCTTGTACATGTATGAGTATCTTGCCACGAGCATACATCCATCAATTCATGGCCTTGACAACGAGAAATTTCAGATTTATTTCAGATATTGGAATCGTGACGGGTAATTTTCTTTTGAATCAATACAATGCTTATTGTATAGCAAACCAAAAAAATTAAACATCACATTTGATTAAGAAAAAAACCACACTTGCTCCTACTTACTGCGTTCAAGAAATCTTCCTTAATTTCACAATTTCACATCCTCCTTTTCCTCTTTATTTAATTTGACACATGACTGTATATAACTGCTCCCCAATATTCCACACTAATTACAAAGATTTCTCACCAGTGATAAGCCACGCTGTGTAACTTTGTTCCGCACAATATCAGATTTTTGAGATTTGTTAAATCTATATTATCACTAGATCGCTGTCAGCAGGACATCTCTCGTTAAATTACTAAGATAGGCAAAGGCAGAAAATGACATCTAATTTATAGAATCCTATTTAATATTTTCCATTACGTTTCCATTTCCCCAGGATTGATACACAGGAGTATGGAGGCCGTGGATCCAAACTAAGATTGCCTCGGGTCTTTTAGTATTAATTTTTGGACTGGGGGAGGGGCTATGTTAAATATGTCTTTATGATACATATCACCATTTTAGAAATAACATCACTTATTAAATGAGTGAAATCAATTTAGACATTTAACTGATATCAATTAAACGTTTGAATATCAGTTGAACATTTAAAATTATTCAGACTTAACTGGATTGAATAAATAATATATGGTTTGTTCACGTGATATTATTCAATACCTTAAACAATAAGAACAAGAGACCTTATTGACGCAAGCGTCAAATTCGGCCGCAACTACTTGTTAAATGGAAAGGCAATCCTAGCGACATTTTTGCTTTTATGAATAAAGTATTACTTACTAATATCGTAAATGACAGTCTTGAACAACAAAAATTCTTGCTTGACAATTAAATCAATATTAATCTATCATATATTTTAAATTACCCGCCGCTAAGAGAGTTTAATTTATGACGTCACACCGTCATGAACAGTTAAGTTTGGAGCCGTATAGATTTGAGCCTGTTCTTTCACAAGAAGTTAAGAAAAGAAGACGTTCAGTCGAGTCGCAGACCAGGCAGACGGTACACATTTCTTCATACAAATGTATCGAAACTCATCTTGTCATTACACAAATGATGGATCTACAGTTTACATAGTATTTTCTTTTCAAATGACTTGGTTGGGGCAGGAATTCGCATTACTGTAATTAACTGTTTGACAGGAAGGCATCAACCTATTTACAATGTATTTGTAAAATCTACCACAGGCATATCTTTCATGATCTTAGAATCTCATCAAAACCGGAATAGACGGTGTGACGTCAAAATTATTGATTTTTGTGGTCTTGAATATAAAAGAATTTCACATCATGGTAGCCACTATAGATAGCGGGAAGTTAAATGTTTAACGTTTTCAAATTAGTACTGAAGCTTATCTAGGCCGTATATCAACAGAATAATATGACACATCTTCATCATATAATTAATCCTATCATTTATCATGTAGACATTTTATGGGTTGCCTTTCCCTTTAACAATCAAAACTATGTCAAGTGAAACTTAAAATAACGAACATGATCAATTTCAAAAATACCATAAGGTATACGAAATTAAGAGTAGGGCAAGCACGAACTCCTGGAAATATAAGAGGTGGGATCAGGTTCCTGGGAGTAAGCATACCCTGTTAAATACCAAAACTATGTAAAGCAAAACATTTAGAAACCATCATGTTTTATATTGAAGCTTATTTTCCCATTGTTTTTAAATTAAAAAAAAAGTAAGTATGAATATGGGGGGGAATGAATAGAATATAACACACAGCAAATTAAAGAGAAACTAAATACTACAAACTCTGATTACTTAATATAAAACCAAAAAGCTGAGTTCTCTTGCAGTGCGAAAATAAATAGAACGAGTTATTGTTGTTGTTATTAATCAAAATCGTGATTAAATATATGTTGCTACTATAATATGATTTAAAATAACAAAGAGGGCTTTGTATATATATATATATATATATATATATATATATATATATATATATATATATATATATACATATATATATACTGTATATATATATATATATATATATATATATATATATAATAATTTTATATTGTAGGCCCGCAGTAAATCACTGACATCTTTCTAAAACCATAACATACAATCGCCCGCCTCCTGGTGGCCGATGATAAGTTATATACCGGTAGCCGAAAGGATTTAAGTTTTATTACGTAACCCTTTCACGCCCAGTGACACCAAAGGGATTAAAGTGGTGGTGTTTTGTCAATAATTACATGGGATATAATGAAACAAATGCTTTAATTTCAATTGTAATTTTTTTCATCACTTTTGAAAACTCGAAAATTCCCAGTAGTTAAGCATCCTCTTACGATACCGACAAACGATAAAACCGCGCGCTATTCACTAATTATGTATAGTATGTGACTAAGCATACTGTTGATGACAGAGTAGGAATTGTAGCTTTCAACACGTATATACCAGTTACGTTATTTGTGTAGGAGGTCGTACGTACCAGGTACATTATTATGTAGGAGGTCGTACGTACCAGGTACATTATTATGTAGGAGGTCGTACGTACCGGGTACATTATTATGTAGGAGATCGTACGTACCAGGTACATTATTATGTAGGAGGTCGTACGTACCGGGTACATTATTGTGTAAGAGATCGTACGTACCAGGTACATTATTATGTAGGAGATCGTACGTACCAGGTACATTATTATGTAGGAGGTCGTACGTACCAGGTACATTATTATGTAGGAGGTCGTACGTACCGGGTACATTATTATGTAGGAGGTCGTACGTACCAGGTACATTATTATGTAGGAGGTCGTACGTACCAGGTACATTATTATGTAGGAGATCGTACGTACCAGGTACATTATTATGTAGGAGGTCGTACGTACCAGGTACATTATTATGTAGGAGGTCGTACGTACCAGGTACATTATTATGTAGGAGGTCGTACGTACCAGGTACATTATTATGTAGGAGGTCGTACGTACCGGGTACATTATTATGTAGGAGATCGTACGTACCAGGTACATTATTATGTAGGAGGTCGTACGTACCGGGTACATTATTGTGTAAGAGATCGTACGTACCAGGTACATTATTATGTAGGAGATCGTACGTACCAGGTACATTATTATGTAGGAGGTCGTACGTACCAGGTACATTATTATGTAGGAGGTCGTACGTACCGGGTACATTATTATGTAGGAGGTCGTACGTACCAGGTACATTATTATGTAGGAGGTCGTACGTACCAGGTACATTATTATGTAGGAGATCGTACGTACCAGGTACATTATTATGTAGGAGGTCGTACGTACCAGGTACATTATTATGTAGGAGGTCGTACGTACCAGGTACATTATTATGTAGGAGGTCGTACGTACCAGGTACATTATTATGTAGGAGGTCGTACGTACGAAATAAAAAGTCGTAAGTTTGAGATACTTTTATAAAGCCTTACGTTGTATCTCGTACGTATTAGATAATTAAATATTAAATTGTTATTAATATTATTATCATCATTTTGATATTATTACTATTTTATTATAATTTGGTTTCAATTTAAAGTGTATTTCCGTATGTTGTATAACGAATCAGGGTCACGAAATGTATAAGAATCTTAATACCTATCACATACAAACTAAAATGTATGATCTACATCAGAATCAACTATTTCGCATTTAGTGCATTTCTTCCATATTTCAAACCTCAAATCATTGTTCCGGTTGTCAAATTTCAAATCAAAGTTACAGAATGGTCACGCATTTTATCTTTTAAAACCAAATGTATTTATTCAGTCCAAAATCATAGTAATTTTCCCCCTTTCTTCAGAACCAAACGCATTGTATATACTGACATGAAATCGCAAAGAATGGCAATTTTGCAGGAAGAGAGCATTTATGATAAAATTTCCATCAGCATTAACGAGGTTTTCAACTCCTAAAGAAGTGAAAATGTTCCTGAAGCACTAAATCAATGTAGCAAAAAACACTCTTCATGGTTTCCCTACAAGCAATTAAAGCGTCTTATCGACCCAGCGTCCCTGTCCTTAAAAGCAATGCAAGACTTTCTTCTTTATTAAGAATACTTAGTTAATGTACGGATTTTTCTCTCAGTGATTATGAAATAAATTATTTAAAGTTCTCGCCGCAAACTATTTTCGGGAAGCTTAGAAACGCTATGAAAGAAGAAGGATGCTTTTAAGGGTTGAAGGTATTTTAATGAACCAGTGCGAGAGATATATGGAATGAGAGAACTATTAATCAGATGAGGATTAACATCCGTACGTTCTTAATCTTATTTGTATATCGACCTCAAGAGAAATATGTAAAGGTGAGGTTTACAAAATGTATATCAAAAATGGCAGGGGGTTTTTTCCGCTGACTTTGTTAGAAATGAATATTTTTTCTTAATCATTAATTAGAATTATATCTATTCTTATTCAGTGTGTTTTTGTCTGGGTTAGAATCAAACTTCATAATAAGAGAAGACAATTGTATTAAAGATGAGCATTCTTACAACTCCGTGGGGATCCGGGTTAAAATAGGTACTTGCGGTAGGAGGCGACTAAATGGGGCGGTCCTTCAGATGAGACCGCAAAAACCGAGGTCCCTGTCACAGCAGGAGTACACGATAAAGACCCCTCCCTGCTCAAAGGACGTAAGTGTAGAGCACAGGCCTAAATTTTGCAGCCCTTCACCGGCAATGGTGACGTCTCCATATGAGTGAAATATTCTCGAGAGGGACATTAAACAATATTTAATCAATCAATCAATCAACAATATGATATCATTTTAATTTGCTCGATGAAAAATACATGAGGATCATACCATGTTAAAAAATCTTCTCAAGTTGAAATTTATATAACAATTTCCTGACATAGTGTAAATTCAAGTTTGTCCAAAACCTTAGCCTTCGGGGAGGGGGGGGGGGGGTAGGGGGCCACAATAGGGAATCAAAGTTTACATGGGAATATATATCAATAGAAATGAATCTTATAATTCTTTTTGATGGCGGTATCATAGGGAAAATTGGACGTATGCAAGCATCCTCGGGCAATGTAGATTTGGGGGGGGGGGGGGGGGTAGCGTGGGGCCACAATAAGGGGATCGAAGTCTTATATGGGACTTTATGGCGAAACATCTTAAAAAATCGTCCCAACAACAGCAGGACCACGATTAGACATATCTATATGCAAGCATCTTCAGGTAGTGCAAATTCAAATTTGTTCAATTCAATGGCCAGGGGGTAGAGTGGGGCCAAAATAGATCAAAATTTTATATGGGAATTACAGGAAATTATTTAAAACAAATTCTTTTCAAGAGCAGGGCCACTTTAAATCTTATCAATATGCGAGCATTCCTTAAAAACATTATAACACCCCCCCCCCCCTTGTTTTATGTCCAGTCTGTCTGTCCGAAACTATAACCTTGCTTATAACTTTTGAATGGTGCGTGATAGAGCTGTCATATTTCATGTGTGCATTTCTTGTGACAACACCATTCATTTGGTACCAAATTCTTTAACCTTGTGACCTTGGCGTTGGAGTTTGACCTACTTAAGAAAACCTTACCTAGGTAATATCTTTAAAACTATTCAAGATATAGCTTTCATATTTGTATATCATGGATTCCTTATAGCAAGAAATTTCATTTCATGTCGTGATGTTTGACATTGTGATCTTGAAGTTTGACCCAAATTTAAAAAAACCCGAAAACCTTAACCCTGATCATGATTTTTGAATGGCAAGTGATAATATTTTCATATTTCATGTATGCATTCCTTGTGATAAGACCTTTCTTTTGATACAAAGACGTCTCCATATGAGTGAAAAATTCTCGAGTGGGACGTTAAACAAGATAAAATCAATCAATATTCATGATACCAAAGTTTTTGACTTTTAAGAAAACCTAGCATAGGCAATATCTCCTGAACTGTTTAAGATAGGGCTTTAACATTTTGTACATAGATACCTTACATTTCATACCATGATGTTTTACATTGTGACCTAGTATCATAGTTATGCCGTGACTCTTTGGGACTAGGTTGAGGCCACAATATTGGGGTTAAAATATTTATGGGAATAAAACCAGGTATTTGATAGTTCTTGTTTCATTTCATTCATAGAATATATACCGTATTATTGATATCTTTAATATCAAAATCTAACATAAAGAGTTGACCATATGTACATTTAAAAGAACTACGTTAAAAATATTGGACATCACTCAAACATGGATTCATATTTTTGCTGACACATGAATTAAAAAATCCCAAGTTTGATTTTCTTACAAGCCATATTTTGTAGTGAATGGATTCATCAAAGATAAAGCTAAGTCTCTCAGATGTCTTGATTATCAAATTCTTCGAATAGAGAGTTATTTTTTTCAGCTACAAGAAACATAAAGCAGTAATTTTTTGATCTTGTTTAAATAAGATATTGTTTGAATAATGTTTAACTGCACTTCATGACAGTTGTGGAGAATGCATCCTTGAATAATATGTAATGAAGATATTTTTGTCTGTCGTGCAGAGAGAACTGTAATAGACTGTCAAGAAATCAGTAGTAAGAAGGTCATTATTTTCTTCCTCTTGTGCCATTCCATTGGCTTCAATGATTCTCTTTTTACAGATACGTTTACCAATGTCTTCAGTACACGGGCACTGTACCGCACACGTGACCTTTCAACAGAACATCAAAGCCAGTACTAATGAAAATGCAAATTGATCACAAAACATGAATATAAAGTAAATATTCATTTCTCCATACCACTGTAAGCCATATGTACTACCTCTATAATAGGCTTTCCCGATTATGCACATTACATCATGCTTCCATTATTCCTTCAACCAGTTTATTCGGTTAATGTGTGTGTCAGTAAAAACAAACACCAATGCATTGAAAATCTAAAATGTTTGAATGTATTAAGCGCAAAAAGTTCATTTCGATAGATTCACAAACTCCTCTGTAAAATCAAAATCAAACAATTCGAGGTGGCTTTTTCCACTGCAAGAGTCTGTAGATCACACAAAGAATTTCCATCCGAATGAGAGTGAATGAAATTCGTTGTAGACCATTGTGACATTGCAATCAGGGTAAAAAAAAAAAGCGTCGAGGACTGATGGAGAACTCCTGGCTATGAAACATGGGAGATGGGATCCAGCTGACAAAGCTAGTAACATCATTGTCTTTGTAAGGCTCATTATTACAACTGTATTTTAAATGAACTTGGCATTAATTCCACTTTTGGTAATCGTACTTATACTCCAACTGCTCTTTCGAAAAATAAAATTCTTCAAAACCATGCTTCAGTTTTAGACACATTTAATATCTCAGTCGATGGGTCGAATGAATATGAGTTACCGTACCTATTCTGGATTCCTAAACTACATAAATACATTGCTGGATCCAGTAAGTGCTTTAACAAGCCCCTATCTTTGCTCTTCACGAAAATATTAACAGCTGTGAAAGAGAAACTCCAAACTTACTGTGCGACTACATATGCCTGAAGTGGTGTTAATCAAATGTGAATTCTAAAAAATTCTAAAGAACTTTTGGTAAACTTGAAATCCCAAAACTTTTCCCAAATAGATATCATCAAAACCTATGACTTTTCAACACTATATACGACCATTCCTCACGATAAATTAAAGACTAGTCTTTTTGACATCATAGACAGTTACTTCTTCAACAAAAATTAAAAAAAAATGAAATATTCATATCAAGTGATCAGTCATCCAAAAACTTACTTTGTGAAACACCACTCTGATTCCACGTACAAGTACTCTGAAGTTGAAATAAAAAATATCCTAGAATTCCTCATTGACAATGTCTTCGTGGTCTTTGGTGATCAGGTCTTCCAACCGTCTGTTGGAATTCCCATGGGCACGAATTGTGCTCCATTGTTAGCTGACCTGTATCTATATTCATTTTTTTTTTTTTTAAATTTCTACATGAGAAGAAAAAATATCTTGCTATGGCCTTCAATTCGAGATTTAGATATATCGACGACGTTTTGTCTATGAACAATAATAATAATTGGGAGAGGGCCTACATAGGCTATGCCTGTTGCCCAATCCTGTTGAGTTTCTCAATGAAATATGTTTAAATTAAATTAACAATAATAACTTTCATTCATATGTAGATTCGATATATCCCCGTGAGCTCGAAATAATAGACACCACAGAGTCGTCCACTTCTGCTTCATACTTAGATATTTTATTGAAAGTAAACATTAACGGCAAACTGACAACTCAACTGTATGACAAACGGGATGATTTCAGCTTCTCCATCGTCAACTTCCCATATTTATGTAGCAATATTCCATTATCACATGCATATGGTGTATATATCTCTCAACTGATTCTATACGCAAGAGCTTGTTCTGCGTATAGTCAGTTTTTAAATCAAGGCAACCTTCTGACAAGCAAGTTGATGGTACAGTGTACAGGGGTTTCAACAGTCTCGATTGAAGTCAGTATTTCGCAAATTCTATGGTCGTTATAGCGATCTAGTTCGTCAAGACAACCTATCATTGGGTCAAATGCTGTCTGGCGTGTTTCATACCAATTGTTAGGTCGTTCTTGGCACACTGATTTTGACTACGGATAATTCCGTTTACCTGATCAGGATATAGGTCTCACGGCAGATGTGACCGATCAACAGGGGATGCTTACTCCTTCTAGGCACCTGATCCCACCTCTGGTGTGTCCAGGGGTCCGTGTTTGCCCAACTATCTATTTTGTATTGCTTATAGGAGTTATGAGATTGATCACTGTTTGTTGTCTTCACCTTTCATCCTATTGGCTGAAAAATGTACAAGTTCTATCACAGTCAAAATGAATAGCGGTCGTTGGGAAATAAACAAAATAATAAATTCATTATTTAATTCCGTCTGTTTATATGATGACAATATACCATGATTTTCAATTTTGAAAATAAAAAGTAATTACAAAATGTCTTTCAGTTAATTCAATATCAACAGACCTAGCACTATATATTCATAGTTAACTTCATTGTTATTTCGGATTTCAAACATTTCGGTTGAGCATCACTGAAGAGACATTATTTGTCGAAATGCGCATCTGGTGCATCAAAATTGGTACCGTATAAGTTTTACATTCACCAATGTCTACAGCTTGAAAATGTAGAAGTATAAGCATTCAGATCACTCAATGCCTACAAATAATGCAGATAAAGGACATGTTTATCCATATCAATTCAGCTAACTCATTAAGACATTTTATGAAACGTTATAACAGATACATGACAGTTGTTATGTCAAACCTGTATCCAGAGTACTTTTAACGAATATCAGAAATGTTTCACTGCACATGCCTTTTTCTGGGGGCATACAAAAAAATTTCATTTTAAATCAATGTTTTTAAATCACTCGCATGCGTGTTCAAATGAGGAATGCGTTATTTTTGGTTTAGGCTTAATTTTGTCCATCATAGACGCAAAGAATTCACATGTATTCATTGTCACACATTCAATTTGTGCCAAAACCAGTACTATCAAACCACCAGTTTCCCGCCATTTCTCCTAATGTGGCGTCAAAAATGGAGAAAGATTTGGTTTAGTTTCCTTTTTACCGTAGTCAGCATGCATAATGCAATGCTTTACCAAAACTAAACCAGTGAATTTTTAATTTTGTTCAATAATATTTAACTGCACTTCGCGAAATGTGTGGGGAATGTCTCCTTGAGTGATATATAATGGAGGTCTGTATGCCTGTCGTGCAGAGAGAACTGTAATGGACTGCCAAGAAATCAGTAGTAAAAGGGTCAATACTTTCTTCCTCCTGTGCCATTCCATTGGCTTTAATGATTCTATTTTACATATACGTTTACCAATGCCTTCAGTGCACGTGCACTGTATCGCACACGTGACCTTTCAACAGAACACCAAAGCCAGTACTAATGAAAATGCAAGTTGGATCACAAAATAAGAATATAAAGAGTAAATATTAATTTAACCGTATCACTGAAAGTCATGGGTACTATCTCTATGAAAGACTTTGCCGATTATGCAAATTACATCATGCTTCTATTATTCCTTCACCCCGTTTATTCGTTTAGTGTGTGACAGTAAAAAACAATGCATTGAAAATCTAAAATGTTTGAATGTATTAAGTGCAAAAAGTTCATTTCGATAGATTAAAAAACTCCTATGTAGATTCGAAATCGAACAATGAACAGTGCTATTCAAGGTGGCCTTTTCCACTGCAAGATGTTTTTGGTGAAGTATGTGGATCACACAAAGAATTTCCATCCGAATAAGAGTGAATAAAATTAGTTGTAGACCATTGTGACATTGCAATCAGGGTACAAAAAGCGTCGAGGACTGATGGAGAACTCCTGGTTATGAAACATGGGAGATGGGATCCTATTGGCTGATAAATGTACAGAAGACTGAATTTATCTGATGGCTACACGAACAGGAGAGATATCCTGTTGGCTGATACAGGTACAAGTTCTATCACAGTCAAAATGAATAGCGGTAGTTGGGAAATAAAGAAAATATTGGATTCATTATTTAATTCCGTCTGTTTACATGATGACAGTACATCATGATTTTGAATTTTGAAAACAAAAAGTAATTACAAAATGTTTTTCAGTTAATTCAATATCAACAGACCTAGCACAATATATTTTTCGAGATCTACAGCTTGAATGTGTAGAAGTATAAACATCCCAGATCACTCAATGCCTACAAATAATGCAGATAATGAACATGTTTATTCATATCCATTCAGCTAAATCATTAAGACATTTTATGAAACATGACAGTTGTTATGTCAAACCTGTATCCAGAGTACTTGTAACGAATATCAGAAATGTTTCACTGCACGTGCCTTTATCTGGGGGATACAGAAATTTTCATTTTATCTCAATACTTAATCACTCATATGTGTGTTCAGATGATGTATGTGTTATAAATGGTTTAAGCATTATTTCGTCCATCATAACCGCGAAGAATTCACATGTATTCATTGTCAAACATTCAGTTTGATACTTTGTGCCAAAACCAGTAATATCAAACCACCAGTTTCCTGCCATTTCTCCTAATGTGACGTCAGAAATTAAGAAGAGTTTGATCTACTTTTTAGGTTTACCATAATCAGCATGCATCATGAAATGAAAAGAATACGATTTCTACCAATATTATAGTAAATATGAAAGATACGTTTGTACACATTGTGGTTCTTGCGAAATCATCCACCAAGATTTGCACTCTTTTTATCAAAATATCACAACCTTCAGTAATTCTGAAAATATTACTTTTAGGTTGATACAACTTAGGATACCCTAAAATCTTCTGAACATTACAGATATAAGAAGGTTCACACCCGTCATCAAAATGAAGTAAACATAATTATTATACTTTCATGTAAAATACTCGAATCTGATTGGTCGAGAAGCATTTGGAAAAAACTTAATGTCACCCTCTGGGAACATAAAACACTCGTTCCAGGGTGATAATATCTAGCAACGGGTAACATTAATTGACAACTGGTGATATTATAAAAATTATCACATGCCTCAAATTTATATGCGTACGGTTCGCGGTAGATTGTTAGACAACGTCGTTCGAACGTTTGTAATAAACGCGAATACATGCATTAATACACAAAACATCTCATGACAGTGATTGATCAGATGTCAACAAACGTACGAAGTCTTTCTGCTTTGTTGTTTATATAACATTCAGTATAATAAAACAAATATTGCATATAGTGGAATAGTGGAGAGTACATTGAATATTTTCACCCCTCGAGATTTATTTACAATCTCGGCTACACCTCGGTTGACAATGGTTTCTTCGGGGTGATGATTTTTAATGTTACCATCAACTACATGCAATATTTATATAAAACCATTTTAGGTGGTCAAAGTAGACCTATAAGCAATATATGATAATCCTCTCTCTATTTTATACTGTCAACTATTTTGTATGTACAGGTGTTTGCGTCCACATGGGTGTGATGTTCAGACAGCTGATGTTAAAATGACAAATACGTCACTAAAATTGAGTAAACACTTCGGGATAGTGTTGCTCTGTTGTCAATCAATGTCATCCTTGACTTCTGTATAACATCATCATGTCTTCTTCACTTAACAGTTATATCCACAATGCTTTTCTTTTAAATCTGAATCTAATTTTGAAAGTGTTACTTTCAATTTAATAATCTCAACTCATAGTTGGTTCAATAAAAACCACGTGTCAGTGAATTTTGTTATACACATTAACACCTTCTCGTATGTTTTTTTTTTGGGGGGGGGGTTGTGGTTGTTTTTTGTTGTTGTCTTTTTGGTGACTATCAAATGCTGTTTCCATAAGCAACACTGACTATGAATGTGTAATCAGATGATGATAATTTTGTACTTTGCATTTGCACAACATGTGTAAAGATCGATCAATGAAGTTAAACACAAGAAAATGATTGTTTCACAAGACATGATTGATAGTAAAATTGTAAGAAATGTCGAATATATCTACAAAAACAAGAGGTCCGTGGACAACAAAGCTCATCTGAGTCAACCTGATCTAGGTGTACTTTATCAGAAGATCTTGACTTAACCCAACTTGAATCCACATAACGTAGGAATGTCCTACATGTAGATTCCTCTATAATGTATCATGTAAATGTCTACCCCCGATTTTAGCCGCACTTTAACACCATAGTCCAAATTTTTTTTTTAAAAATTCATGTAACACTTTTAATCCGAATTGTGGCGTAAACCTACCCCATGGGCATTGGTTTGAAAAAATATTGAATTTGCACTACTTGAGGATGCTTGTATATTGGTATAACTAATCTTGGTCCTGCTTCTTTTGAGAATAAGATTGTTTACAGACAAATTCTAACGGAAAGCTTTGATTTTGAGGCACTATCCTTACCTATCCTTCCCCGAGGCCAGGATATGAATAAACTTGACTCTGCACTACCTGAGGATGTTTACATACTAATATCACTAACCATGGTCCTGTTTCTCTTGAGGAGAAGATTGGAAAAGTTTTTTTGCTATATATTCCCATGTAAAACTTCCAATATAAACCCTATTGTGGCCCAACCTTACCCTTGTGGGCATTGAGTGTAAACAAAAATGAATCTGCACTACCCGAGGGTGCCCTATACTAACACACTATTCATGGCTCACTTGTTTATAAGAAAACGATATTAAAAGAGTTTTTTTAAAATCATATATCCCCATGTAAAACTCATCCAACCTCTGTTGACTGCACTTCCCCAGGATGCTTGCTTTTTAACATAACTTATTAAGTCTTGATGTTCTTGACAAGAAAGATTTACAACGATTTTTCCCCAATATATCCCCATGTAAATTTGATCCGCTATTGTGGTCCCACCTACTACTGAGGACCATGGCAGAAAAATATTTTTAATTCACTTTCTTTAAGGAAGCTTTCCCATAAAGTTTGTCTTTTTGGGTTCAGTGGTTCTTCAGAATATTTTAAAAAGATACCACCATATCTTCAGTATTTCTTCATTATCTTCCCTTTAAAACTTCCTTTCAAATATTTTGAATTTCCTTTACCCAAGGATGCTTTATGACAAATTGTTCCAGTGTTTTTTGCAGAAGTATTCAATTGTTAAAAATTAGAGACGGACGGATCGACTGGCAGACGGACGGACAGGCGTGGGAAAACGGGTGATCATAGACGCTCTCTTGAGCATAAGCAGAGCTAAATGAGTAATCATGGGCTTTTTCTGTGAATAGAAAAAAGTTTTTCCTATATACCTGGTATTCCAGTAGAAAATTTTGTTTCCCTACCATGACCATACTCTGCCCCTGCAGCCATGATTTGAGCAAAATTGAATCTACATTACCTGAGGATGCTTGCATATCAGTATGACTGACTAAGGACATACTGTTCTTAAGAAGAGTTTAAAAGAATCTATCTTATATATCTCAATTCAAAACTTTGATCCTCTAATGTAAACCCACCTTATTCCCGGAGGCCATGATTTGAACAATTTTGAATCTTCTTTCTCCAAGGAAGCTTTCCCACAAGTTAAAAAGTTTGGGTTTACAAGATTCCATCATATTTTTACTATTTCCCGATTATTTTCCCTTTGAAAAGGGTGCGAACCTTCCGTTTAAGAATTTGAATCACATTTACCCGAGGATGTTTTATGGCAAGCTTGGTTGAAATTGGTCCAGTGATTCTGGAGAAGAAGTAAAATATGTGTAAAGTTTACGGACAGACGAATGGACAATGTACGACAGGTGATCAGAAATACTCACTTGAACTTATAGATTAGGTGAGCTAAAAATACTGCAATACTTACATTATTTCGTTGAGTTCATTGGAAGGAATGAAGATTGGATTTCGAAAGGTGCTGGCTGATAGAAGAAAAAAATGATTAATTCTCTAACATATCAGCTAAAAGCTGTGATACCACAATGTCTTTAATAAATCGATCTGGTAACAGACTGTGCCTGTAGTTTAGTGTCAGATAAAGTAGAAGTGACGCACTATTTTTGAATTTCCATTTGATTTTAACTTAATAATCTTTTGTATTTTCAAAAGCTGTGCCTTTGCTTCTGAAGGGAAGATGACATTGATTTGATATATTCATCATTTCTAAGACCATGTTGCTTGGTATGCAGCCCAGTGTAATTATGACCACTGTTCCAGCAGTGTCGTCAGTATTGCAGTATTTGGACAGCACTATTTTAGTATATGGTCAGTATATAGTAACATTAGAATGATACTAACACCTGTGTGCGGGTGTGGTACCTGATATAGAATGTGAAATCCAGATGCACTCTGCCACTACTGCCAGTTCGACAGTGGGATGTGCCAGTGTTTGTTTTACATCCCTTTGAGAATATTATCGCTCATATTGAGACTTCACCAGTTGTAAGTTTAGGCATATCCTTAGCGCTCAGGACCGTAGCAGTGAGGGTTCAATACTTCAACGTTTGTCGTAACGCGGGATGTTCGTTTTTAGGGTCATATACAAAAGACCCGTGATTCTCACATCTGAATGCCGAGCGTTTGGCAAAGCAGCATTTATTACCTATATTTACCCCCTCCTTCAAAGACGAGGGCATATTGCTTTGCACCTGTCGGTCCATCGGTAGACGACATGTTGTCCGCTCAATATCTTGAGAACCATTCATTTGATCGTAATGATATTTCATGTGTGGGTTGGTTATGAGTCGAAGAGGACTGATTTTCAGGTTAGATCGTCAAGGGTTACTCCACTCTGGACATAGGAAGATAATGTCCGCTCAATATTTTGATAACCCTTTGCTTGACAGACATCATACATGGTACACTGGTACATCCCTTTGGAGTAGATGACTCCGGTTGATTTATAAGTCACATGGTCAAAGGTCAAGGGTTCAACTGAACATATGAATATACTGTTCCCTCAATATACTGAGGACCCTCTGCTTGACAGATATCAAACTTGGTACATCTAAAGAAGTAGATGACCCCTATCAATTTTGAGGTGACATGGTTGAAGGTCACGGGTAAAACTGGACACCGGACTAAAACTGGACACAGGAATATTTTGCCTGCTCAATATTTTGACAACTCTTTGCTTGACAGATATTAAACTTGGTACACTGGAACATCTTAAAGAGTAGGTGATCCCTATTGATTCAGGGGTCATGTGGTCAAAATTCAAGGGTCAAACTGGATATAGGAAGATAACGTCAGCTTAAAATCTTAAAAGAATCCTTTGCTTGACAGACATCAAACTTGGTACACTGATACATTATAAGGAGTAGATGACCCCTATTGATTTTTAGGTCAAAGGTCAAGGGTCAATCTAATCTGGTCAAATGAGGATATAGTCCGCTAAATATCTTAAGAACCCTTTCCTTGACAGACATCAAACTTGGTACACTGGTACATCCTAAAGAGGTGACCCCTATTGATTTTAAGGTCAATGACCAAGGTCAAACTGGACATAGTAATATATTGTCTCCTATATTTTAAGAATCATTTGCTTGATTTACACCAAACTTGGTACATTGGTACATCCTAAGGAGTAGATGACCCTATTGATGTTTAGATCACATGGTCAAAGACAACGGGTCAATCTACTCTGGACATAAGAAGATATTATCTGCTCAATATCTTGAATTATTTTGGTACTATCAACCAAATGATACATGTGTATAACCCTTCTCAATTTTGCACCACAGGGGCATACATGTTTTACAAACATTTCTTGTTAGGTATTAGGTTTGAGCGGGGCTCGAACTCACAACCTCCCAAGCTCTACCACTGAGCTACCATATAATAACGAGAATGTGAGGGTATGGATCGTAAGATGACACGATAGTACGATGATGTTTCAATAATGAGATGACGAGGATATTTCATCATCGTACAGAACCAACTAATAGGTTTCCTGAAATATCGATGAAAAGGTAAAGATAACGAACAATGATTTATCTCGTAAATAACACAACAAATACAAAACTGAGAAGGGCAAACACGGACCCCTGGAAACACCAGAGGTGGAATCGGGTGCCTAGGAGAAGTTTCTCCTCATTAAAGACAGATTGTGACATAAATGTCTGAAATAGTTTTCATAATTTTTATTGAATTGTCCTCAGCATATTCCAATGCCAAGCGTTAAAAAGAATGACAAATTAACAATATCATTAACAACAAAATAAAGTGCTTTAAGAATATTTACACATTTCTCTTTGAACGTACATTTTGTACATAATGCATCATTTGCAAACATTTACAAGCAGATAATTAGGACTATCCTTGTCAAACACAAGCCAGCTCTGTGACCTTTGTCGGAGAAAACGAATCAGTTTGGTATGTAACCAAATAACAGTGGTAGAGAATCGGATAAAAAAAAATAACAATTTCTTATACACACAGTAAATCAATGAAATGACGCTACGAGTTCATGGGATTTCTATTCACTCTAGTAATGATTGTCAACTTACCAACATTCACTTCCAAGTAATCTGTTTTATATTGCATTAGGTGTTTTGTAATTTACATATGACACTTGATGAATATAATGAGAATAGCTCACCAAAGGTAAATATTAACGGTCGCTAAATCAGCATTACAGTGGTGAAATTAAGGAAGCGTTTCAACACAAACATTCAAAGTACACCAACCTTAGTCTGTGCATGAAATAATGAGAACTAAAGTGCACCAATATGTTTTCATGATTATAAAAAATATTCATAATAATGATAACGAAAGTAAAATACTGACGTTTCAAAATTATCATCGTACTGGAACAAAATGTTTCTATTATACTGTTTATTCCAGATGAACTACGCAGTGATGAAATGGGAGATACGCTCTAACAAATGTCAGAATTATTGCATTGAAAAACTGAGAATAGGTCACTCAACTTTCACATTCCCACAGATTGATCATGTATCACTGGAGTACCAGAATTACATTTCTGAGGGTTCGTTCTGCCGTTTGAGGGCGGTATAAGCCTTTTCCACCCGACTGAGCTTTTGTAAGAGTTGATTAATCTCGTTCGTTCTCTCGCGTTGGGTTTTCGGGGAATCTTCTCGTGATGGTTCGTCTACTTTATCGACGTCCGTTTGGCTACTGCTATCAGTTACGAAGTCTTCGTAAAGTTTGTTTATCTGTTGTTTTAGAGGAATCAAATCATCATTGTTTTTGGGACTAACCGTGCTCCTCTCTTTCTCTTGCAGAATTCTGAAGAAGAAAAAAACGAACCCATCAACGAAAATCACAGACCATATATACATGTATGCGTAATTGCCACAACATTGTGTTTCTCGTTTTTCTAGGCTGTCTAACTCTTGTCCAGAATACTAATAAATCAGTGCATTTGGCTAATATCTTCCGAGATTTCCGCCTCCCAGTCTCATTAGTTTCTATTAGAGATGTAATGACTCATTTAGTGGAAACATTCCATTTTGTAATCAATGTTCCATTATGAGGTACATGCCATTTCCCGTAATTTTCAAGCAATTGTTTTATTGAATTGATATAAAATTGGTATTTTCTTTTTTCCAATAGCAATATCAAAAAACAATATACATCATGGTAAATTAATATCTATATGTTTCATATAGGTTTGCTATGCATCAAAGTTGTAATAATGTATATTAATATTCTTATTGCTAATAGCAGTCGCTCCAGAAAATTTCTTTTCTTTTATAAATCCATTGTCTCATAGAATTACCTATCGGCACCATTTGCCTTTATAAAAAGACATAGACAACAGACAGCTATCCTGATACTCCTAATACCTGCAATACCACTGTAGATCACATTTATTTCGCGAAACCTTGTTTTCGCGTGGATACAATGATGTATTTATTTGCGAGACGAAACTATCGATAATGATTATTTAATAAAATGAGATTTACAGTATTGGCAAACATCTCTGGTGAATACAAATCAACGAACTGGCTTTCAATGATCAAACACAATAACATTGAGCTACATAAACTCTCTTTGTAATCAAACACAACTAACCGTTTATAGTGACGGATGCTTGTATGGACGTGCTGTAGTTGAGTAAGCACTGCCTTTGTTCCATGGGTGTCCGTTACCCCTGATTTTGTGACCACGTCTACCGGAGACTTGTCTATAATGGCGAGGGCTCCGTGCATTTTAGTAACCTCTTCAGAGATTTCCAGCAAAGATTTTCTCAGCTTATCAATCTCAACATCTTTTTCGATTAGAATCCTATAAATAATTTTACACATTGATGATGAAACGCTAAACAGAATATACATTAGTCGCAATTTTTGTTTGCATTGAAAAATTCCAAACGGTTGACAAAACTTAGATTTTTCTGATTTTTGTTTTATTATAGTGGTTTTGCGTGTATTCGTTCAGAGATATTCTTACATACCGTATATACACAGAATTTAAACATTATATACTCAGCAATATGGTCTTTACATGTACCGAATTATCTCTGTTTTACAGTTTAGAATGATTATCTTTGCTCTTCTCTGCCCGTCATTCTCTTTTCTCAGTAGTTTTTATTGATCATACGCGACATGGAAGAGCAACTGGAAGACCAAATTGTTGGACAATGTAATGACCTTTTTGTCTACAGTTTGTCGCCATTCCAATCTCCTTTGCACCGTTTCTATTACACCAATTTTTCATCTAGCATGTTTTCTGTTTTCATTTTAGAATTAGAAATTACTACTTTTTATGAAAAAGTGAAGATAACGAACAGTAACCAATGTCATATATCAAAATAGAACAAAAGCGGACCCCTGTACCCACCAGAGGCGAGATCAGGTGGGTAGGAGGAGTAAGCATTCCTTGTTGACCGATCACACACGTCATGAGCCTTCGGTCTTGATCAAGTAAATGGAGTATCCGTGGTCAAAATTATTATGTAAACAAGATGGTATGAAACACTTCGACCAGCATTCAACCGAATACTACATGTACGTAGTATTCATTATCATAACGACCATAAAATTTGAGAATGCTGGCTTTAAACGAGAATGTTGAAACCTTTGTAACATGACTTATTTTTCAGTACCCAGCCTTTTTTTTAAAAAACTGTTCTAACGAGCAACATGCTCTCGTGTAACGAATCAAGTGATAAACATACGTTTTCTTAGTGAAGAATTTCTGAAGGTTTGTATTTGATACATAGGTCTATATAAATTATATCTTTTTTCTAGATTGTATATGCTTTCACTGTTAAATTTCCTTGAAAAACATTCCCGCACACTGGCAAATATTTATAATCAGATTTAGTAAAATTGAATTCATCAATACTATACTGAAATATACTTTATTTACCACTGGCGACAAAAGTCGACTTGCCCATACACCACCTCGGGCGAGTGAAGTCAAATTGAAGTTTCACTCATTCATAAGAAAGACTGTTATTGGCATGCTTGGCAGTCATTTATCACACATGGTCAAGCAAACTTTAGTCACAATAAAAACCCGTAAATCATGCATAAAACACAACTGGACAACATCTTGGCTTTTGATCGGTAAACATATCGTGTAACACTACCCACTCTATCGACATGGTTTGAAAATTGCGAAAATTTTAATGAGAAAAAATTCAATTCGACTTTAGTCGCCCGTAGCAGTGTATGGGTAATTCGACTTTAGTTACCATTGGCAATGAAAGAGTTTTGAATACAATCTTCATTTGAGACAATCAATATATGTATCTTATAGATTGTGCAGATGAGACAGTCAATATACGTTGTTGAGTTGATTACAATTGTAGCTGTGTGCGATTTCTCCATTCTCTATTAAATAATCAACTCACTTTCCCAGTTTGCTGTTCTTTTCTTCCAGCAGGTCTGCGCTATCCTCAATCTGATGAATCTTGCTGATCAGGATATCTATGTTTCTCTTTTCGTCCGGCACGCCATCTAGCGTCAGCGTGGTCTTGGTCCGCTCACTCTGATGCTTTTCCCCCACAAGTCGAGTATGCAGGGATGCAATAGAAGTCTTCAGTTTGGATACACCATCAACTATCATTTGCTCAAGTTCAGCTTTTTCTCGCAATGTTCTGTAAAATTAAATATTTCCATAATCATATCATATTTTAAAGATGTTTTTCTAAATAGTCCTTTCATTGAAATCGATATGAAATTATTTAAGAGTATATTAACAAAAATGAATAAAATATACTTAAGAAAATGGATTGAATAGCACAGTATGTTACAGTGCAAAAACATACGGAAGCGGCACCCGTAATTGCAGCAAGCCTTGGTTTTTGGGTTTTTTTTTTTTTTTACTAATACCTTACTTTAGTATTAAATTTACTTCATACAATCTAATAATGCACTTTTTATCATGCTTTTAGGTAGAATATAAAAGCACTGAAGAGTTAATGACATCAGAAAGTTTTACGTAGCAAGTTCTATTATCATAAGATAAAATGATTTTAAGATAAAGTGCGATGCTCAGCTAATCAAATAGCGTGTTACAAACGAAATTGGTTTACATCGTTATAATGAGCACTACTCCATGTTTGTTAAGGTATATTGTAAGTTATGAATGTTACAGGGACTATACGGGTAGGGATACAACTCACGTGTTCAGATTTTCCTGTAATTCTGACTCCAGCTCCACAATCTTCCCCTCCATCCCCTTCTTTTGTTTGTTGTATTGTTCTTCTAGCTTCTCCACTTGTTTCTCTTTTGCCGCCTTTGTGATAGGCTGGAGTCCCTTCAATCTATCGGAGAATGATAAATCATAGATTTCATTACCGATTCAATACATCTGTACACATACATCAACATCATCAAGTGGATTAGTCTTTTACTTCTCTTGTTCCCTCCTTAATTCTGTTACAGTGTTCCGTAACCCCCTGTTCTCATCACCCAATCTGTAAAAAATGGTAAAAAAAAAAAAAAAGATTGAACAAAGTCGTAATTCATCATACTTTACAAGACTCGCAAGTGTTTGCCCAACCATCTATTTTGTATTGCTTGTAGGAGTTATGAGATTGATCACTGTTCGTTATCTTTACCTTTCGCAAGTCGTAACATATATTGGTAACAGAATATGGAATTCTCGTAACTTTAATTACTGACCTTTTCAACTCTGTCGTTTGTGAAGCCTTTTGTCTCAGTAGTTCATTCTCCAGACCTCGAACCTTTCGGATGATCTCTTTGAAGTCATCAAAGTCGTCCCCTTTTTTCCCAATCGTCGTAGGGGAGCGTCCATGAGTCACTGGGATCCCGGTACTTTCCCGGGCTATCTCCGATAACTTTTGTATTCTGAGGTGGTCGAAAAGACGTCCAACTGCTTTGTTCAGATTTTTAACTTCATCATTTCCCAGTGTTGTCACTGCCTGTATTCGTCTGTAAAAATTAGATATCACAATCACCTTATACGTAGGTAGAAAACGAGGAGACAACATTAAAGATTTACTGCTTTGAAATCGAGCGCGGTGTAAATCATGAGAGAATTATTTGATATTATGATACACTATAAACAGCGATGTTTCTATGGAATTAGGAACAAAACTTTAGGTGTTTAATAATTGAGAATCATTGTATTTTCAATCTAGTGTTAGTTTTAAAGAAGAAAATAAAATCAACTCAACTAGAAGTAGAGGTTTTGATAAACGTTATACTTGCGTCTTCCTTTGAATGTTAAGTTTTAATTTCAAGACAATTGTTAAACAAATCTAGCTATGAAGCAACAGTATGATTGAAAGAAAACTCGTCTTCTATCTCTACGTAAACAGCAAAAACTCACTCGCTAGAATCTAAACTACTTGTACATAAAACTCACCGTTTAGGGCTGTAAAAGTTTAGAGACAATATAAGGATAGAACCAGAAGTTGACTTTCCAGAACATAGTGGAAGACACATTAACAATGGCATAGTATGAAAGGCAAATACTATAAAAATCAACATATCCTTTCCACAGCCATAGCGTTAAAATGCGTAATGGCCAAAAACAGAGATTGTAACCCCCTGCGCTGGGTCCCAGAGGAGAATATCATAACATATTTGGAATTATTTGTAAGGGGAAGTTACATCCTATCGGTTGGTAAAATTGCAATAATCTGCTTTTATTTTGTTCAATTTTATAGATCCTTAAATATGCTACAAGCATAAGTTTCATGATGCATTTTTTTCCAGATTTCCATACCCTTCAGCATTGGACCGGTATAGGTTTCGCTTAATAGGCACACACGCAGTCTAAGCCTGGTTCCCGAGGCCTTGCACAATCGGAAGGTCTCGGAAACCAGGGTAACGCAGTCTAGGTGTCAAAAGAAAGAAACCTTAATAGAAGGTGACAAAAAGAAAGGGAAGGAGGTAAGGTTATAAAAAAGTATTCCGCGCATACTTCGTGTCGGTTCGGCGTGACCGCCGCGCCGTGGCCTTTGGACACGAGAGGACCGATCCCGATGCGCATTCTGTAGAATATTAACCATATTTCCCCTTGATGCAAAGAGTGTATTGATACAGTGCTTCACATTTTCAGTGATATTTTTTTCTAATCCCCTCCCCCTTTTTCAGTGGAACATTCTTCAAACTCCCCGGGTACCGAAAGGATACATATCAACAGCATTCGAGTACATGTATTGCGTTCTATAAACAGTGACCTAATTTCTGTCACGTGGTATGGTGTTGACGTAACAGTGTAAATTACATTTATCCTTGAAAGGTTTGTTGATCGTGTGGAAGTCACTGAACCTGTTGTGTCTATCAAACTTTTCCTGCCAGTGGTTAAAGCTAAACGAAACACCGTCTTACTTTCGTAAAGAATTAGAAATCTGACACCACAGACACCATCGAAGACAATAGAAAACCGATCTCCATGAATTTTGTCCTTTCCATTTGACTCTTTTATACAATTGCAATTTTTTAACACGATATAACTTTACATTCATATCACTTTAAAGAAAAAAGGACAATGGAAACCCGATCTCTAATGCTTATGTCATTTCTATTTCACTGTTCTACGCAAATGCAATTTTCAAACTCTTTACATTTATATCATTTGAAGAAGAAAATACATTACAGGAAAAATTAATTCTTTGAGAAATTTAAATTCCCCCACAGGGGAAAACAATCCAATGTGATTTTCAACAAAATTCCGCTGGGAAATTTATATCTCTAGTACAAAATAGATTTTTTCTTTATGCCTTTTATTCAAAGGTATTCATCTCGTCTGTCAGATATATGATTAAGGTGATTTGAAGTATATAGGTAATGATCAGTCATATAACACGTTTTTTCTTCAGATGTCATCTGTCGATAGGTGCAAAAATTACAAATTTTGATAAAACTATATCTTGCAGACGGTCCTTAGTGCATCTCGGATGTCGTTGCCATTATATCAAATCTAACTTTTGCTATATGTCTGGTCGATGTGTTTTTCCTATTGACGTGTTTGATTCTATACCTCTTTTCTGTCTCCTTCTTTGGTTCCCCAATCACAGAAGTGGTGGATCTCCGGGGGCGTTCTGACAGGGGATCCGAGGGGGGCTTACTGATTGTCTTGGTGGATGAACTCTGTATATAAAACATTGAATGGTGGCGTATTCACGCTTAATGTATATGTTACTGCTACTTAGACTTGTTGAGAGATGAAAACACACAGAGAACCTGTATTTTACTTCGTTTATGAAAGATTTTGATAACGGGTTTCTGGGTCCCTACTTACAGATAGAAACTCTTTCTTCAGATGAGTGAAGCCCGATTTTACATTTTTGAACAGTCCTTCTTTCTTTAAAGCCTTCTCTAAACCAATAAGAGTTTGTCTGACTTCAGCAGGCGTGGCGTCACCAGTCAGGACCTATGGAACATCAAGAGGAGATAATGCTTATAGTTAAGATTCATCAGAGATCACATACAATCACTAAGTCTTAGCAGGATAATGAAAGACGGTTCATCTAGATAACTTATTCTAAGATTCTAACATATTATAGGTTGCATTAAAGATCAGGTTTCAGTTGCACGAAGTTGAGTTATGTTTAAGTGACAGTTAACGTTTAGTTAAAGTTATGTAAATGTAAGAGTCAATGGGAAGTTATAAATGTTTGTTAAAGTTCACTAACTGTCGTGCAACTGGGTCCAGATCATAAAAAATTGTCCGAAGTTTCTATTCGATGAAAAAACAGCATACGCATGTGCGAGGGTCGACCAATAGCAAATACTAGTAAAAGTATATGTTGCTTACTATTTCGCTAAAAAGTAACGGAAGCTAAATTAAAAGTTATTTGCTATATACAGTTCTTGCCATAGTATAAGTAATTTAATCTCAACATCGATGGTTATGTATCATTTTCATTTCACTGGTTTGTTATCATTTATCAACTTATAGATCATATCACAGAAACGGAACAGATGAGACTTAGCAATGTTCCATTTACCGGTATGCATGTTCTTTGGAAATATTAACAGAAGGGTGTGGTTTTTTCACACAAAGTGCTATCAAGCAGAATCTGCAAAGCCAGATCTACATGTAGTATAAGAAGTATGTGAGATGTATTGCATGAGACATGAACTTTTAATATCAGGACATGACACTATCTACTACCTCCTTTTAAAGAACTTTAAATGGTTTTTCTGACCATCAACAAAAATAATGCCTCGTTTTGAATTATTCAAACATTATTAGTTCACGTTGGTCGCCATTTTGGATTCCCCGATTTAACTGTAACAATTTACGACTGGTAAGTTTGAAAATATGCTGTGCTGTCACCCTATTTTGACATGTACGTTTTTGTAAGTACAATAACAAGATGGGGATTCATACCAAAGAACCGTGTATATTTACAGTTTAATCGTAAATCCAAAATAACCACAACCGAGATTACGAATGCTCTAAAGTTCACTGGGTTAATGATGTTACTGATAGTGAAATCAGACTAATTCCAAGTCCAAAAAATACAAGATCGATATATTGATTATTGGGCTACATGTGTTTGTTTTATCCTTCATCTACGCTACATTGATAAATCTTAAATGAAGACACTAATTATTATGATAAAGGTGAAGATAACAAACAGTAATTTATCTCATAAATCCTGTACATAATACAAAATATAGAGCAGGTCAGAAAACCAGAGGTGGATCGGGTGCCAAGGAGAAGTAAGCATCCCCCTGTTGACCGGTCACACCCGCCATTATCACTGTAATGTTGAACAGGTAAACGGAGTAATCCGTAGTCAAAATAAGGATGTAAAGAACGGCTTTATAATAAGTATGAAACAAGTCAGACCTCATGATATGTTGTCTTTGGAAATATTAGATCATTATAACGACCATAGAATTGTAGTATTTAAAACCAATCACCTACCCTAGATGAAGTTAATTTGAATTTATCAAATTCTTCTGCCACTACCCTTGACAAGAGAGATTTCTTTTGTGTTAGAAGGTCTGTCAGATGCTGTTGAAGTGATGTGACCTTCGATTTGTAATTCGCCATCTGCAAAAATTAACAAAGTACATTATTTGTCAAACTACAAGAAAGTCAGTAAACCTCTTTCCCATCTTCTCTCAGACTTACGAATCTAATGCTTTATCCAATTTCACAAAAGTTAAAACACTTATGTTTTAGTATTCAATTCCTGCATACTAACGGAACAGACAAGGAGAATGATGATCGAATATCGACGACGTTCTCGTTTTGATACATGCAGTAAATGTATAAAACAAAAGGGATCAAAATTTGATATATATAGTAAAAAAAAAAAAAAGTCTAAAGAAAGCTATACTTACAGCTTGCTTATTCATTTTGATAATTAGTCTTAGACTTGGAACATCAGGGGTAACACTGAACACATAGGAGGTGAAAGAACTCTTTTCTAGTTCAATACCTACTCTGAGCAGTTGTTATGTGATCCCATCTATCGGATAACGAAATTGAATAGAACTATTAGAACAAAAACAAGAAAGGGAGATTTAACAATAGGTAGTTGTCGTTGTCTGCCAAATTATAGCGACCAAGGGAGACGACAGACAATACGGAGAACAGGACATTACGGCGAGCATGGTTAGGGTACCACAGAGTAGGACATTACGGCGAGCATGGTTAGGGTACCACGCTTCCTGTTGTTCGTTCCCAGACGATGCACACCCAATAAAGACGTCACAGAAGTGACAGTGGTGTCAAAATACATCTTGACGATTGTGATTGTTTACTAGAACTTGTAGTATTAAGAGTGCAAAGAATAATTAGTCTGTTTGTTCTTTTGTAAAATGTCTCTGTTATGTTGGGGCACAAACATGATTATTTAATTTCAGTACAATTCAATTGATTAAGTATATATGCTTCATCTGAAAAGGTATGATAGCAGTTGTAAATTTCATTATGTTGGTGCACAAACATGATTGTTTAATTTCAGTACAATTCAATTGATTGAGTAATATGCTTCATCTGGAAAGGTATGATTGCAGTTGTAAATTTCATACATTATGCATCTTTTGTAGATATTAAAAGGGTCGCAAATCAATCCGAGTATTGACAGCATAGTTTTCAGAACTACGTGTACATATTACGTATGAATAACTCATAAGAAACATAAGGAAAACACATATGTTTGATGAAGTATAGATGCACTATAGAAAACAAATACTCGAAGAAAGGAAACAAAGTATTAAATGTACAGAATCGTTTAACAATCTCTGTGGTATTATCAGACTTGCTGTAATTCACATTTCAGAAAAATGGTACTTGTATGTCTAATAGAAAATAACAAAATTACGCGTGGAAAGAGATAATGAAAATATCATACTGTTGATTAGAACAGTATATAGTTTTTGTAAGGCAAATTGTGAAATGATAATGTTTGGTGAAATTAATGGCACACATTGTGAAATTACTGTGTGTTGCGAAAGTACCGCGGTAATGAATTATGTCGTGCAAGTAAAAATGTTGTGAAATTACCAATAAAAAGGGGGGAAAGTTGCAGAGGGATCGAATTAAATCCTAACGTTCCCAAATATATAATTGAATCTGGTAGATTTGATTAATGCGTGTATACTTATACCACTTGTTTATTTCGATGTTTTGTAAGTATAGCTATAATGACCGTTGTACCGAATCATGTATACTAACTTGAGCGGAGAAACTGGTGAATTATCAGAACTTATTTCCTTGTCTCTACATACAATAAAATCTGTTCAAACCTAACGTTATATTCCATATTCTGTACCCACAGCTTCCCCTCTCTAATGCACCGAGTACATTTAATCAAAAGTAACGAGTACGACCCCAATAAAAAAAGAAAGAAAAAAACCGACATGCCAGGAAATTTTTCATATCATAGGAAATGAGGATGATCAGAAACTTACCCATAGTTTTAAGACCCTTTCTTCCACGTTATTTTGTGAGACAGCCATTTCTGAAATGTGTCATATAACCTTCAGAAGGACGGAGGAGCTTGTCTACTAATTGATTCCATCTAGAGGGCCCTTTATCTGACATCCATCTCCCTCCACAGGCTTTTAAACACATTGTTCTCGAACTACATTATTTTAATTAATACAGGATATTGTGTTATCAACACCAATTGTGTTAATCGGAACCGCTTTAAAATATGTGTTTACTTCTTTAAAGCTTATTGAATCTGTCAATTAAAGGAAATCCCAAATTAGACTGGGATTGTTAAGATTACCTGTCCAGGTAAACACCTGACACTGGGGAAGGAAACAGAGGCCAGAGATTGGGAGGGATAGTAAAATTATAAACAAATAGGCCACGTAGTCTATAGTTAATTAATACTGTGACTGAAATTCCTTGAACATTTTGATACAAAATGGAGGATATTCCGCTTAGATAAATAGACTTTGTCATGTTTAGTTATTTTGTAAGAAATGTGCAATGAAAATGGAGATGTGGAGAAACTGAGCGCCATAGTAGTTAGTTTGGTCACTCTACTAGTGACATGTATGACAACATAGCCTACTAAAGTATGTTACGTTTCACGGGATAGCTGTTTGTACGTTGTAATAACAATATTGTTAGGCTCTCAATCCCCAAAGAGTGAGAAAATCGCTGCTCTTGGCATAATTTTTTTAACACCCCCCCCCCCCTTTGTAATGATTCCGGATATTTGAGGTACGACCATGTGGAGTTCTCAATTAGTCACTTTACATCACGTGATCTCAATTATGTATAAATACCGAGACTCCGCAGTCGTCAGTGTGATTCTGATAGAAGACCCAGCCAAGTTGAGAGGACGAGATTATGTGTACTAATAAAGTATTCATAGTAAACAATTCCTCGCCTGTTCTTACAGTTAGAGAGTGAATTTGGAAGGCCATCAGAAGTCTGGCCTGCCACGAAGAGGTTGACCTCCAGTAAAGAGGCTAGCCATAGTTCGTTTTTGGTGTCGTCCGCATTGGTTGAACAGACCGTCGTTCAGGCCGCTATACTCATTGTCCGTCCTGAATAAGGCATCCTACAGAGAGTGTAGTGGTTGAAGGGCTACCACATATACTGTCCGTCCTGAATAAGGCGTCCTACAGTATATGGGGTAATCCGAGGGCGACTGGGCTCTACATTTTGTTAAGTTAGCACTACCAGTTACCGTTGCCTGCCTCTGATTGATATAGTGATTCTCTGTTTGATTATAATTTACCTAGATAAGGTTAGGACATATTTGTATATTTTGGCAGTCCACTAAAATCATACCAATTAGTTTAAATTAGTTATTGTTGAATACCCCAAACCCTGGAATTGACCAGGTACGATCCCAGAAGTTAATGTAAATACGTTACACTCTTATTTTGTAGAATTTGTCCATCAATTCTCTTTTTCTTTTCTTTTTTTAAACTATTCAGAGAGAATTTGATTGATATGATATACTTTTTTGTGGGGAATTCTTAATTATTATTGTATACATGGTAATAAAATGGCACTTACAGAACTTTTTGCAAGAGCACAAAGTTAAATGTCGCTGTAGTTTAACACTGAGGAAAGCTCAATTAAAAATGAAGTTCACAAAATAGCGTTTTGGTATGCTTTAAAAAATTGTTGACGTTTTCACAATATTCAAATGAATGTGTTTGTAACAATAGTAAAACCGAGGTTTTATGTAGTAAATTTTCACATACATGTATTGTTGATCATATTTTACGAGATCACTACATCTGAAAAGATTCTGGAAAAGTATTGAAAGGGAATTCACTTCCTATAAGCCTGTACAATGTATTTTGAAATAAATTTCAGTCAAGATGAATGTTTAACAGGACTGTAAGTTAATGTTACTCAATTTTCAATCGTATTCAGGGAAGGTAACTCTTCCTACAAGAACCATCACGTGATTCAGATATCGAGGGTCTCCTATACTACGACTTTACTAAGAACGAAGAAAATTTTGAGACAAATAATTTTCATGTAGCGACGATTTCCCGCTTTTTTCTGTGTGGCTATGTCCCGCAAAAGGGTGACGTTTCTCCGCCTTCTCATTTACTTTTATTCATGTATACATGTATGATGAAATGTTCGTCGATGATTGCGTTCTCAGAATCTGTTTTTCATGAAAGTGCATTTTGAACCTGTAAGCTGTATGGGTCTGGAGAACTGAACACTTTTTGCATTATTTAAGGAATGAATGGCTAAAGGCTATGTCTCACAGCCACTACGTACAATTTGCGCATATTCCACGCATAAAATTTGGTCGTGCATGGATATACATGTACGTGGAAAAATTGAAAAAAGTTGGCGTCTTTATGTGAAATTTTGTCAGATGTGTCACGTTTGAACCACGTTAAAACCATGGAAGAAGTACGAATAAACCACGCAAAGAACACGTAAATCTACGTTTAAGCATACCATACGCGAATCGTGCGTGAACCGTACGCGATTATTGCGCTGTTTATCTGCAATTCATTTTGTGATTCGTGCGTCAATTACGTAATTTAAACGCGATATGTGCGTCATATACGCGATATAAAAGTGATACATCTGTGGTAAATGCATGAAAGGTCCGTTAAACATACGTGGACATACATGGAACGGTCGTGAAAATCCAAAATTTGCGTATGCATCTCGCAAAAATCACGCACAGCTGCGTAAGTTTCACGTAACATTTACGTAAGAATTGCGTATAAACTACGTAAACTACATAAAATACGCATAAACTGCCGAAATCTAAAAAATTGTTGGCAGTTCAAAACCGAAATCACGTAAAGACCAGTCTGCCGAAACCCTCGACGAACATCTGCGCACATCGACAAATGAAAAACGCATGAAACACTTATGAATTACGTATATCGCGCATGTATCACGAATGACCAAAATTTCATACGTGGAATTGTACGTAGTGGATGTGTGATATAGCTAGACGTAAAATTACGTCATCGTCGAAGCCAATCACGAAGGAATTACTTTCGGTCATCATTGTAGGTACAAACACTTTGTCAAATATTCCCTACCAGGGCTTTTATAGAGAAAGAAGACTTAATTGAAACTTGACAAAGACAAAACAATATAAATATACGAAATCAAAGATTATGATTTTAAAAACTCGTTACCTTGGCGGTAGAAGACCTCGTTGTGGCACTGGCCATATTTTTGTAATAATTCAGTATCGGTAAAAAACAACAACTGTATCACGGGTCGTAAATAACCTTGTCACCGTGAAAAAGGAAAATTCTCACTAACAGATAATTAGTTGTAATGTTACACCTATTTAACGTTCCGTTGTTCTAATTGCTTTATCTTCTTTGTTAATCAACCTGATAAGAACAATAGTGGTGTCGATTTAGACACACCTACCATGTGTTGTTGTCTAAAGTCAATAGATTTTCCCTTCACCTGGTCTCAGAAATACAATCTCTCGTGTTAACAAAAATCAAAGTAATAAACTATGAGAGAAAAAAAGCTTTTTGGTTTGTTTCCCCATCTGCTCCCCATATATGTATTTGTACATTATAGTTTACACCTGATAGTTATAAAAATAGATATTGTTCAAACTACACTAAGAAATTAAAAACAATATATAAACCCCTTACAATAAAAAGTAATAATAAAAGTTACTATGAAATTATCGATTATTATTTCATGAAAGATAGTTTTGGTAAGCAAATGGTGTATCTTAACGTATTTTGATTGTTTTGAATTTCAGAAAACAGCTGGATTTATTCACGAGGAACCAGAAAAACATCGAACTATTTTTATTATTTTTGAACACAGTTCCATCGTGTTCGACACAGTGTGGGAATTCACAAAGAAATGTGACGTTTCACTTTTGTTGTAATTAATTTTAAAGTTTACGATGATTTGTGTACAATAGCCCGGCTGACACTTGTCTTTCACAGTACATCAAACATCGTTCTCCTCTGATCTGGGGGCAGTGCGTTCAGAGACCAGGAACCTGAAATCTTGAGACATGGAATATTGATAGATGTATTTCGCATAATTTGTGGCCCATGTTGAAGAGTGCAATTGCTGCTTTGGAGTAGAGCAGAGATCACAGAAACACACTTTGTAACCTTTTATTATTATTTATTTTTTTTATGTCCTCAGGATTCTCTCCGGGATCCGGTCCTGTACTTACAGACGTGTAACCGTGTAAGGAGAGGGCTGAAACAAACTACCTGTGTCCTCCCTGGCCAGTCTAATTCAGTTTTTACATAACTAGGTAATTTTTCTTTTCTTCAGAAAATCTACTTTGAAAATTTGTCACTTTATTCAAAGGTACCAAGTAGAGAACGATGGAGTGATTTTGTCTAAACGATGTAGACGAAAATAGACTGATGATACTCGGGCAACTTTTTAAATAATTGAAGTAATATAACTGAAAAACACGTACGGGGATCCATCTTCGAATTAAATCGATTGAGAATTTTCCGGGATCCGGGTTGGAATACACGTAGTACATGTTCAGTACCCCATGTTTGTTGTAAAAGGCGACTAAAGGGGCGGTTTTTCGGATGAGACCACAAAAGCAGAGGCATCATGTCACATCAGGTACGAGACGATGAAGATCCCTCCCTGCTCAAAGGCCGAAAGCGCCGAGCATAGACCTACCTTTTGCAGCCCTTCACCCAAGGTTTCTGATCCGCTCCGCTTCACGTGGAGCTGAGCGGATCAGAAACCCTTGACTTGGGAAGATAATCTCCCTAATCTAGTTTTATTACTTTATTCAGAATCAGTTTCATGATGATTACTTATTCATGATGCAGATTTATATTCAGAATTTTTTTTCTCAAAACATCATTTAGCAAATTCACAGAAGAAGTTTATATTTCTAATTAACAACGGAAAGGAATTTTTATACAAAGAGGACATGTATTCAAGCTTTCTAAATCCGCCAAGTCCGCCTACCCTGCTTAGATGGAATTTTTCATTGCTCGATCCCGTTTATTTTCTTATGTTTTACTATACATGTATAATTGCTGCACGATTACATACCTTTGACAATTTAGTATATCGCTTTATATCTTCATTCTCTGACAAGTACGTGTAGTCGCTCTCCATTGTGTTAATTAGTACTATAAGGGACTGTATCAGTCAATACTGAGTGTTGTGTACTACTACAATGCTTATAGCCCTGACTGTAAGCGTACTGCGTCACTCTCCTAAATCACCAGTCCGTACTATTCACGTAGGACTGTCTGACTGACGGTGTGTGACTAGTCACATCTCATTCACTTCAGTGAGAGTGTCCCATTGGTATATCGGTTTACTGAAACACAATAGAAGTTTGCATTTGCAATAATTATTTAAATTTCGGAATTTCTCTGGCGCTTTAATACCTCATTAGAGCTAGATTTAATAACGAGCGATGGAGACAATCATGAGATTGAGAGATCGACACGAATATATTGCAAAAGTACATTCATCATAAGAAATGAATGCTTTGAATTTTTAGTCTGAATTGACTAGCGGTTAGATGCAGTGCGCTTTGGGCGGTCTATAGCGGTTAGATGCAGTACGCTTTGGGCGATCTCTTGATTCCATCCCAGATATCCATCGTACAAAAAGGGGGAGAGTGACCTTTTTGTTCACAATGCATATATAACTTTATTTACAGCAATTTTCATTCAATCATATTCAAATTTGATATTGCATGTGAATTTAACGAAAAAATAAAAAAAAATTTAAAAACAATGGAGGGAGGTAGGGCTGATTTTACGTGCCTGAAACCATCATTAGGCTAAGAAAAATATTTGTTACAGTATACATTTTGTCATCCATTGTATGTGTAGTTCATGTTACAATCAAACATACAAATTCTAAAATGGACAATTGATATCGTCAAATTTATGTAACAATCAAACATGCAATTTTTATATTAATATTACATACATGAAGACATTTTTAATGCGTGTTTAAAGTTTGAATTGTTGCGTACATGAATTGAATGAACGATATCTTTAATTCAAATTAATTTAAGAACAATTTTGGAATAATTACGTGCATTAGTAATGTTATATTTATTGATATCATATACAGTAAATAAAACTTGGTTATGAGGAAGTCACTTAGAGTTCCTTATGTAACATAAATGATCTCTCTCCGTATTGAAAATCAGATAATAATTTTACGAGTGCAATTGTATTCCGCCATGCTGAATAGTTGACTCAAGGCAAAATGAACGGTGGTTCATAATTTCAAAATTTGAAACTCGGTATCGCAAATTATGTGTTTACAATGGTAGTTTTAGTCCAGTGCGACAATTTAAGGGCAAAATTATGAATACACGTCGTCTCTTCTCGTCAAACGCAACAATGGAAAACATAATGCACTATATGAATGACAAAAAATCTGCTATATTGACACCATATGCTTTTTGCTTATTTTGGACTTTTGCAACTTTTGCATATTATTCTAACTTTCAGATTCCGTGATACTTTTTCTTATATGGTTTTTTTTTTGTATATATTATGTTAGATACTTACATGTATCTGTTTTACATACAGTAGTTGATGTTTTTACTTGATTCGTCGTTTATTTAATAATAAATGACCATTCATTCCAACCTTGTGTTTTTCTTGGTGTTGGTGTCAAACAGAGCACCGCTTTATCGTGTTCCCATAAAAACTGCTATATTGTAAACAGTGGCCTGATTTCCTAGACATTGCCAGGTAGTGTATAACCTAATTTCGGTGAAATGTTTTAACTTTAAAGTTATTTATAAGGCGCAAACTTCCCAGAACAGTCCCGGATCATTCGATATCTGACATATTGGACATTTTGCTACTTATTTTCAAGATCTGTGTCATCACAAAACATGTTCAAACAGAATAAAAACTGTTTTGTGTTTATTCATGTTTTTGTACATATTAGTAACTGTTAACAAAGTATTACAAAAAGTCGTAACTGTGTAACAGTGACTTCTATAATCACGTGGAAAATTTTAAACAAACATCGGAAATATCAGACAAATATCGTATTCAAAAATTTATCGATGTGTCAATATCATTGGTCTCGGGAGGTGGGTGGTGTCCTTCCTTGAATAAGAAATATATAAGTAATATAATTCTTCATAAAATGGTATAAGTATAACTAACACTGAACACCTACACAGTTTTATGCTATCATGTTGTAAATTAATCGCAACTTTTCGGCTTGCCAGAGTGGCCCGAGAATGTGTGATTGGTTGTAAACCCAAGCATCTATGATGTTGCCTTGTTCTGGGCACATCGTTCTGGAAATTTCCATAAGGCTGATTCAAAACCAATATCATGGATTGAAGAAACGAACAGGCATATTTTATTTATTCAACAACTATCAAAATTTATTTCTTTTGTAAGATCAAAATCAAGCATCGATAAACAACAGATTTGCTTCATATCATATTATCTTTAGTTGTCATTAAAAAAAAAAGAAAACTGACTTAGATCCGCCATTTTTGAAGCGTGTCCGCCACAGTACTTAGGCTGACACCCCCCCCCCCCCCCCCCCCCCCACCACACACACACACACACATATTTCTTTTTATCTTAATTAAACTGATAAATTGCACCTATAAAGTGAAGGACGAAGTTTTACTTTCTTCTTTGCATTTAAAGAATTTTGACAATCGGGAAGCAAAATAACACCTCTTTGAATTTAAGATAATATGGCCAATTCGTCGGGTAAAGCGGGATAACTTGCATTGCTAGACTCTCCCTAAAGAAAGAATTGACAAAATGGCTGGAGTCGGAGTATACCTGCTGGCACTGATGGTCTCTCATGATAATCATTAATTTATTGTTCAATTAGACGTTAAGATTAATATTATTGAAAATGATGCGATATTTGGGGGTTTGTTTGTTTCGTTTTATTTTCTTCAATTAAATTGCACAGCTTATCAGCTTACACAAACAGAAAGTACAAGTAAAACATTTACCTACTGAATATTTCATATAAAGCATACGGAAAAATCACAAATATACCATGGGTATATATATACATTGTCATAATTTAATCTAAATACACCAAATGTATAACACTACAATCACCACACGAGAGTGAGTATAAGTATGTACAACTGTGTACGTACAACTTCCCCTATTTATGTAGCAATATTCCATTATCACCTGTATATGCTGTTTATATCTCTCAACTGATTCGATACACAAGAGCTTGTTTTGTGTATGGTAAGTTTTTAAATCGAGGCAACTACTGACAAACAAGTTGATGGTACAGGGGTTTCAACAGTCTCGACCGAGGTCAGCATTTCGCAAATTCTATGGTCGTTATAACGATCTAGTTCGTCAATACAACCTCGCATTGGGTCAAATGCTGTTTGACGTGTTTCATACCTATAGTTAGGCCGTTCTCGGCACACTGATTTTGACTACGGATAACTCCGTTTACCTGGCTCAAGTCGGGTGTGACCGGTCGACAGGGGATGCTTACTCCTCTTAGACACCTTATCCCACCTCTGGTGTGTCCAGGGGTCCGTGTTTGCCCAACTATCTATTTTGTATTGCTTATAGGAGATTGATCACTGTTCATTATCTTCACCTTTCACATATTTGGGGGGGGGGGGGGGGGTAAAGAAAAAATGTAATACATGTATGTAAATGATAAATATGGATTAAATCATAGGATTACTAATTGATTAACTTAACTTAAAAGCGAAGACATGTTTCTCATTTTACAAGGCAGTTTGAATAATTACACAGTTCTGTTACCTTCTGTATATACTAAATAGTTGAATAAGTTTAAATAAGCTTGGTATTTTGAAAGAGCGACTTTTGATTGATCACTTAGATATGGACATATAAGTACAGAATGAAATTCGTTTTTCTGTACCATTATGATACCACATAACCCTTTATTCTTACAATTCCTCAGCCTTGTTCAATTGTGAGACAATGAGATGACAACCGAAATCTAGAAATGTTTTATAAAGTTAGTATTGCAGTGTAAATTGTCAAGAAAATATCTATACAAATGACCCTTTAATCTTTGCAATATGTAACTTTTTACTAACATTGCTATATGTAACTTTTTACTAACATTGCTATATGTAACTTTTTACTAACATTGCTATATGTAACTTTTTACTAACATTGCTATATGTAACTTTTTACTAACATTGCTATATGTAACTTTTTACTAACATTGCTATATGTAACTTTTTACTAACATTGCTATATGTAACTTTTTACTAACATTGCTATATGTAACTTTTTACTAACATTGCTATGTGAGAAAGGGCGTAGTTATTCAGTTCATCTTTTTATACCACCACCACCACCACCACCACCACCACCCCCCACCACCACCACCCCCCACCCACCACCACCACCCCCCACCACCCACCACCACCACCACCACCACCCACCACCACCACCCACCCCCCACCACCACCCCCACCACCCCCACCACCACCCCCCCCACCCCCCCCCACCACCACCACCACCACCACCCACCACCACCACCACCACCACCACCACCCCCACCACCACCACCACCACCACCCCCCACCCCCCACCCCCCACCCCCTTCAAAGAAGAGGGGCATATTGATTTGTACGTGTCGGTTTGTATGTCAGTCAATAGACCACATTTTGTCCCCTCAATAACTCCAGAACCATTCACTTCATCGTAATGATATTTCATATGCGGGTTGGATACGAGTTAAAGAGGACCCCTATTGATTTTCAGGTCAAAAGATCAAAGGTCAATCTACTCTGGACAAAGGAAGATGCTGTCCGCTCAATATCTTGAGAAACCTTTCCTTGACAGACATTAAACTTGGTACAATGATACATTGTGATGAGTAGATGACCCCTATTGATTTTGAGGTCACATGGTCAAAGGTCAAGGGTCAAACTAGACATAGGAATAGACTGACCGCACAATATTTAGAAAACCCTTTGCTTGACAAACAAGGTACACTGGTACATCTTCAAGAGAAGATGACCTCTATCGAATTTGAGGTCCAAAGGTCATGGGTCAAACTGGACATAGTAAGATACTGTCCGCTCAATATCTTGAGAACTCTTTGCTTGAAAGACATCAAACGTGATACTCTGGTACATCTTAAGTAGATGAACTCTATTGATTTTGAGGTCACATGGTCAAAGGTTATGGATCAAACTGGACATAGTAAAATACTCTCAGCAAAACATTTTGAGAACCCTTTGCTTGACAGACATCAAACTTGGTACTTTGGTACATCTTAAGGAGTAGATTACCCCTATCTTGAGGTTACATGGTCAAAGGTCAAGGGTTAAACTTGACATAAGAATATACTGTCCATTCAATATCTTGAGAATCCTTTGCTTGACAGACATCAAACTTGGTAGATTGGTACATCATAAGGAGTAGATGACCCTTATAAAATTTGGGTTCATATGATCAAAGGTCAAGGGTTAAATGGACATAATAATATACTATCTCCTATATTTTAAGAATCGTTTGTTTGATTGACACCAAACTTGGTACACTGGTACAGCATAAGGAGTTGATGACCTCTCTTGATTTTAGGGCACATGGTCACTTTGCTTTGGACATAGGAAGATATTGTCTGTCGAATATCTTGAATTGGTTTGGCACTACTATCAATTAAATGATGCATGTGTATAACCCTTTTAAATTTTGCACTATGGGGACATATATGTTTTACAAACATTTCTTGTTATATTTACAATCAATATTGGTTGTCGTTGTCCACCATTTCTTTATAACATGCTTTGAGTAAACAATTCAAGGTTGCTTTCCGTTTTAGACAAACCTTGATTATGTTTATTTTTGTTTCTTGTAACTGATAATCGATAATGATTATCTTCTGACTTCAAAATAGACTATACAATTATAAGGTCATTTTAACGCTTTTAAGAAATTTCATATGCAATATTTCTAAATCGGGCGTTTTATGGAATCCCCATATATAAGAACCACAAGAGAGTATACTATTTATATACATATTAAATACAGCACATTTTGTTTCAATATTGAATTTGTATTTGCCAAGGCTTTTATATTTCAAACAACGTTTCGAGACCAAGGAAGTTATCATACAACATACATAAAGAAAGAACTTTATTTCTAGTCTACTATGGCTCAGAAATATACAGTCGGTCGTTTTTCTATATGGCTAATCATTAGGCCACTGTGACGTCATGACAATTTCCGAAACGGTCTACATCGTTTTTGCTGATGAGAACGGTGAGTAGGGGTATTCTAAATATATTTTGAAAAACGATATTCCAAGTATTTAGTTTGATGTTAATGGATTATATCAATTGCTTTAAATACATATTCCAAGAAAAATTTGTCTGTGCATCGTCATGTTTACAGGTGTATCGTTCTCGGAATGCAGACGATTGGTTTATACTGAATGACAAATGTTCATTCTTTTATGAATTTGTTTTACAAAATATATTGATTGATTTTTATGATTATAAAATTGAATTACCAGTCATCGACTTTATTATTGCATTAGCAAAATACGAAGTACAAGGGAGATGAGTATCAATTTTCTCATAATCGGTTATCACGTATGACAGTATATCGCAGAATAACGACCGCGGTATTCCTTTGATCTTTGCAATATTCGTGGTAGAATTTATAAAAGTGAGAGAGGAATTGATATAAGTGCATGCACTTGTTTTCCAATCTCAATGTATGCACCCATGTTGTTTTTTATTGAAATAAATGCAGTTTAAACTAATATTGCAATTACAATGTTTTCAAAGAACCAGGGATTGCAAAAAAAAAAGTCTTCCTTATTTGATCAGCAAAATGTTTTTGTTTGATATTCAAATTGAATTCTGTATGTAGCTCAAAGCTCATGATCAGTTTGGAAAACATGCAATTCATATGTAACACATAGAACCAGTAGACTTCAGAGTTCCCATTCAGAGTTCATTCAGATAGCATTCAGGAAAATCAACACAAAGTGATATAATACAGACATTGCATTGATGGTGATAAAATGGCTGTAGTGTGCAAGTGACAATTAGGGGATGCATTACGATTAAAGCCACGAACTTATCAATAACGTGGCGCAATACGAATATTTTCTAAGGTTGCACAACTTGACATTGTTTGAGTTAACCAATCGAATATAGATGGTTTTCGTGTTATAAAACTTTATATACTTAGACCTATATACGCAGTATAAACGAGGCGTTTAAACACAAATAATAAAAAAAACTTCATAGAGATGAATTGTATGACTTGCATAATCGTTCATTTCTTGTAATGTTTTGTATCTACGTGAAGTAATAGCTTTACAGTGAGATGATCTGTACATGTATTTTGTGACATTCTTGCTAAATTTATGAGGTACACGTTTACACAAGCAGATGAATTATCAACTGCGTACATCCAAAATTATCTCCTTTAAAAATATGAAATTTTGGTTTCTGCCAGAAGACTTCTCGACCACACCTATGCAATGTAGGGTTAATTTTGACGTAACAAATTCACTTGCGTAGAATCATTCCAATTTCCAGTTTATTTCAATTCATATACAAGGTGACAATGGACATGTTGGTTCACAGTTTTGGTCCATCGTGCGGACCTGTGTCTGTTCAGAACATCTCTTAACTATATAGAATACAGGGTTGATATTCAGTGAACCGAACAATCAGTGCCATAAATGTATTCTAGGTCAAAGTGAAAGTCATATATCAAGGTCGGGGCATACTGTTTTACAAATATACCTCAATATCAATGATCAAGAGAGAATGGATTTTGTCTCTCCACCAGCTTTGGTCTGTATGTGTCTGTTTGTCTGCCTGTAGCCCTGGTCATAATATTTGAACTATACAAAGTAGAGTATATTCACACTTGATGAACCAAATGTTAAGGTCGAAATTTACTTTCAGTTCAAGGTCGACTTGTCAACAGAGCACTTAATCAGGGCTGGGTTCATTGTGTTTTACAAATTCATCTTACTTTCATTTAAATTTCATTGTGTTTAAATTTCCGCTTTAATTCCAAAATAAAATGATCGATATTTCAGCGTCATTTGAATTGAAAACTATTAAAGGATTTTTTTTTTTGTTATGATATTTTACTTTCTAATATTTGGTGTGATACCAGATTTTTAACCATTATCGATCCGGTCTTTTATGTCAAATCTCAATGGACCGCGATCTTTTCTATACAAAAATATTACCTTTAAATTGGAAAAATAAATAGGGCAAGAAAGTGATCACATAGAGAGATTAAGATTCGTCTTCAATGAAATTAACATAATGCGAGTTTTTGAATTCCTCCCTCTCGACAAAGAGGGAGAAAAACATTTATAAAATTAACAAGCATTTCATATTAAATACAGTCGAGATGAAACTAAATGAACACAAAAGCAACACATTTAATCCTTCCAGAAATTATTAAATATGTTCAATAATTTCGCGGAAAGGTATATTACGTATATAAAAGACCACCCTATTTCGTATTTTCTTGAGTTCAATACAGCTTCGATTTTCTTCGATCGGACATATATATACCGCGTGCTTGGTGCCTCTATTCAATGCAATATTCATTGGTCCATTAGACAACTTCCATTGGCCGCATTACACAGAATTTCCGTTATCGCAGATTCTCCGCTAGCAGAAAAAGACACGTGTTTTACACCTGTCCCAGCTGGGAGTATGGAATCGTTGAATACCTGAGAGTAAGACAACTTGCCGCTTCTGAGTATAACGTAACAGTCCTACTTCTCCAACACTAACAGATGAAAAGGCGGAATTTTCCAATTCGTTCTGTATTTGCTTTAGAAATTTGTCGAAGATAATGTCTATATAATTAAGTCAGTGCGGGACCTTGGGTGACGGACAAGGTATTTGTTTAAGGACTCGAAATGATAGCGTCCTTTTATAACTTTTAGTATACGACATCAACAAGAAAAATTACCAACACTCCCAAGATATTCGTAATTAGACGGCAGGACGTTTCGGAGGGGGGCAGCCTCTGCTTTTGAGATCTGGTGATTTCAGATTATTTCTTAACTTTGACAGTTGTGTATTATCAATTGAAACGATCATGGTTTTTAATTGAAGTGAATTTAAATTCCAATAACCGCCAGCCTTCTATTATGTGCTGTATATAATTTCCTTTTCACAACACAATGCGCAGTGTGTTTTCCACAGACCAACAGGTAGATCGGGATTAATCCATGCCTCTCTGTGTTGCAATGACTGTGACATCTCAAGGCTGTTGTTGAATGTTTCGGGCACCTGTTGTACAAAGTAAACCTATCTGCATACCGGGTATACGGACATCTACCACTTTCATGACCCAGTTGAAGAATCTGCTTCATTCATTGACGGTGAAGATGTAACAATTTGGAGAGCATTTTCTCGGGACATTTACTCGGAAACGATTACGTGTTTGTTTTACGGTAGTTCATATTTACCGAAGTCGTTTTGAAGTCAGTTTATTACAAATAGGCCTACAATGTTTCAATTTTAAATCGATTCTTCAATCTCCATAAAACGTTTGGACAGGACCCTGGGGTGTCATCAAACGGGGAACAAACGTTTATTGTAAATGACTGGAAATTTGGATTCTGGTGCAATTCCGTGGATGTAAACTTTTGTAAGGTAAGAATGCGCCACACGGGATAAAACTGTAAACTTATAGGTGCCTGTAATTGAATAGTATGAATTCGCATGTAGTATATTTCTCAGATAACCATCTGTAATATCTTTATAGTGGGATAGTAAAATCTCTATCAATGCTCTTTCATTATCATAAGTAAACTCTCCGAGATACCTAGGGGACAATTATAGTAGTGATTGAAATTATCTCCAGTACCTGTGGTGGCAATGCATTTAGTCTTGATTCAACAGTGTGGCTGCCGGCTTTGAATCGCACCTGCTTTTTTTCTGTACATGTATGTGAAAGAATGGATTTCAATGTCGACTTTTTCTATTTTTTCAAACCTACACGATTTTGTTTTCGCTTCACACCTCAAAGCTGCTGCGCAGACAAAAACGCAATATATTTTTTTTATCCAAATCATAAAGTATGACAGTTGTTGACGGAATATTTCAAGAGTTTTTATGAGTTTTTTAATTTTCCAGATCCAAGCCAAATGACGGTGAACTCGCAGAGATTGTCAGACGTTCAGGATAGACTGGAGAAACTTCTAACAGACAAAAAATGTCTCAATTCCAAAGTCACTTCAGACGCATTCTCGGGATTCAGAGCCGCCGTCAGCAAAGTAAAACGACTAACCGTCACTGTGTTGATAACCAGTACAGTATAGCCCCCCCCCCCAAAAAAAAAGAAGAGATGAAATATTTGTATTAATATTTTGAACCATTTAGAGTGTATTGAAGATCTTTAAATAGAGTGAAGATAAATATGTGACCAAAGTATTTGAAAATTGATAGCGGAATATTATGTGAAGTTTCAACTTGTTTCATTTGGCAGGTAAAGGCTGGTCAGACAGTGGATTTAAGTCCCTCCTTAAAGAAATTGGAAATCAGCCTTAAAAATGAGGGGTCCTACAAGAATGTGAAGGTTGGATTTGAATCTGCCAAAACCGAGATTAACGAGGTTTGCACCTAGTTTTTCACTTGCTTTTACCAGTGACGGGCCCGAGAGGGTGGGCGGTTTCTTACTATTTGTTAGTATCTTAACAGTATATCAGATATCTATCACAATGTTGAAAGGAATTCGAAAAGACAAACAAGGTCTTTAAAATGGTTAGAAAATAGCATTTCATGAAATATATAGGAGATGACCTCCTGTTGCAATGTTAATGTGTTTTGATTACTAGAGAGGTCATAAAATGTTATTACCATACAAATTTCGGAAACAAAACAGATATAAAAACCAATCGATGAAGATCTTTAACATTTGACATTTTATGTTGTTGGATTGCTGAAGGTCTAAACCGTGCACATTGTGGTGATTTTAAGGCATTTAAACTGTAAAAGTCCCATACTGTTTTCTAAACAGTTCGCCTTAAATCTCATATAAAACAGGTATTCATTTAAATTTCGGATGATCTTTTGTGAAAAATAGTAGGATGTCTGCATAAGTAAAATCTTCCTGAATGTTTTAAAAGTAAGTTCAGAAAAGTGAAAGAAAAAATATAAAGAGATTGCTGTTTAAATGCGCCCTTTCGTTTCCTCTGTGATTCCCTGTAGCCTGTTTAAGTCATAGACCTATACTTATACCGTTCAGTGTGATAAATTACTTATTTTGAAATAAGAATTTGAATTCCAATTTGAGGTTTTGTCTTTTTATCAACCCATTGGTTGGTACAGTGTAATCGAAGAATGAAATGATTTTTTTAATCATTAAATGCATGCACGTTCATGAATAAAACTAATAGGAGCAGCTACCATCGAGCACAAAATTATTCAAATCTATGATGAGAAAATCACAAAAAGTGGTCTTCCTTGAAAGCAAGTAATTTGAAGCATCTAGCTGACTTTGAAATTATTAACATTTCCATAAAATACATATTCTAAAGTTGTGCCATTGGTTTTTTTTGAAAATTGTCGGGTGTGAAATTTGAAACTAGTCGCAGATACCCGCTATGTTGTATTGACCTCGATGTCATTTGATTTTAATGTAAAGATCGAGGATCTGTTCGATTGGATCCATTTTTTCTAGCTACATAGATATGGTAATCCAGATCGACAGATTTTGTTAGTGAGGCACGTTAAGCTGTTAGAGTTTTATTACACAGTGTTTAGATATCACTCGACATGCATGTTGTTGAGAATTGCCAGGTAAATACAGATATTAAAGAGCTTAGTTGTCACCCTCGCACATTTCCAAACAGATGCACACACTGCTAGCTACTAGACCTTTCAGTACTAAAATCCGTCTCGGAGATTCAAGGACCGTCATTTGATCAAATGTTCCGGATTTTATGGGAAATTCAATATCATGATTACGTAGAGTTCATTTAGGAAAGTATTTGTATGAATCAGTACCTAAAAACATCAAAACGATATTTTGCAGTAGAGAAAAATCTTATGTTGAGGTTCCCCACAACCTATTTCAAAATCCAAAGGATTATATTCAGAATTTAGTTAATTAGTCAATTAGACTATTATGTGTTATTCTCTATAAATGAAATAAGGAATAAGGAGACCCTTTCATAACATTTGCTCTTCCTCATGCCTATAACACTTTATCATAGTATTTACCTTCTAATTTTGAATCTCTGTGTCTCAGAGACCATTGTACAGGTATATTCCAGGATATATTTGACCTTCAAGGTGCCCTGTAGGACAACACCTTTCCTGGTTTTGTTTTTGGACAGTGTTTGTAGTATTTACGTGATGAATGGCCACTGCATGACCATGGTGTTTTTGGCTGAAGCTGTCGATATTGCCTCTCTCGTTCAGATGGAATATTTATGATGATTAGGATAAATATTTGATGACTTTGTGTCAATATTTTACGTGGTCCCGCTGGCTCTTCCAATAGTCATTGATTATTGAGTTTCTGGATATTGTCTAAGTACTCACGATGGTGACTTGGAAACAGTCTGTCAGTTGGTTACTAAATGATCAGAAATTCTAAGTAAGGCTATTTTCTTTCTGCTATTTCTGGTTAAGAGTTTTGAAATACCGTTACGTTTGGTTCCCATTTTCTACATTCAGAAATGCATGTTGATACAGCAATGATAACATGTTATGTGGGCACGTCAATATTTAATTAGAAGAAGTAGCGAGCCGCTACTCCAATGCACGAAAGGGTTTTCTCTTGAATACATCTTACCTCAGAATCTTGGCACCTGCACTGCACGTGCTCTCGCTGTTCCACCCATCTTGCCCATGAGTCCAACTTCACCTGCAGCATTTTTTTCTCTGTTCTAAATCCAAAATGAACGCGTTTTTGATAAGTCATTATCATCATCCATCAAATGATACCCCTCAAGTTAAGACGATTTTAACCACGACCCTGTCCCGAGCTTGGAGATACCCACAGACAATGATATCGAGCTTTGTTAGTTTAATCATCTATCTTGTCACGTGCAGTGGTATAATTCGGGGGATTTGCTTCTACCGTAAAGTTAATCTCATATTAAACAAAAGTCAAATCTCCTGAAAAATATATTTAATCTTTTATTGATATTACTTTTTACATTAAGAAAGAGCACGAAATTATCTTAAAATCCATTAAAACTTTAATACCAATGTTATTAGGATTCTATCCAACAGTCATTACGCAGATAAACAGTTTTTAAAAAGATTCATTTTTGGAGTGGTAAAGATGCTTGTTTAGGCTTCAGCAATAGACTGATATCTTTTAGTTTGATTTCTCATAAGCTCGAATGAAAACAAATGGGAAAAACCGTTATAGGATTAAATATATAAAACTTTTAAGCATCAAAATGATACAGAAGTACTGTAGATTTCATTGGTCACCGTGTAAGATTTCACGGCTGTTTTTTACACGAAGATGGAGTCAGCTGCTCATGTAGCCAGGAAACCTGTGTTAAATTCATATTGCCATATCTTTTCTGTGATTTTGAAACATGTTCTCTGGTTAAAGTCTCCCGTGGCAAACATGTGCCCATAAATCCGTTATTTCTCGGAAAGTTACAGACTTCAAAACCACCCTTTTCACAGGTGAATCTCATCTGACAGGTCCGAAATGTCTCTTTGAAAAAAGTACTAAATTTAATTTCTGAAAGCAATCAATGGGAATTTCATAAATCATATAGACATTTTTCAAATCTCCCACAGAAAAATTTATTCCATGGGGAAAGTAAATTTCCTGGTAGGGAAATAGAACATCTTCGCTAGCCGAATGTCTGATTCGCTTACTCACATCTCCCGGGAGATGAGAAGGAAGAAGAGTAAGCGAATCGGACACTCGGCTAGCGAAGATGGAAATAGAATCGCCAAAGGATTTTGATAAAATCTTACGTGAGTTTATATAAATATACATACACAATTTTTCCAACATAGTTTTTAAATTTTTCGAAAAAGGATTTTTTTCTTTAGAAATTTGAACATCAAAACTCTTATGTAATCTAAAATTAACAACAACAAAAATTTTAATAAAATACCATAAGAAATCAATTAGATTTTTTTACCTGTAAGTTTAGAGGCAAATTGTGACAAAGGTGGTATTTAACGTTGGTCTCCATTGCCAGTTTGATTTTCCTTTTCTGAGAAGTAAGGAATGGTGGGCACCGCGTTGCCTCTAGGAATATTTATTAGGAAACGTGTTATTTCTAAAAATCCATGAAAGTGTATATAGAGAACTTAGTTAAATTTCTTATATTTATAGGATAAGATGTTTAAGTCCTTTAAAATGTACTTCAAAGTTATGAGAATTGTACCATAAAGCGATGAACTTTAAATGATAAGTATGTAGATCGGTGATTGGGTATCTTACTGCTGATGAGCTCTTGCGTATATTTCAAGTATATGTCATGATATTCACCTTTAATTACAAAGACCATCACGTTATAGCTTTTAGGAACTGTCGAATCGTCCCCAAAAGCTCGACCATCCCCCAAGGTTTCACTACAGCCAGGGAAATTGGACTCGAAACACTCAAACCCACGGGCTGTCACGGTAACACTTTCCAACAGTTACGCCCGTCAAAAACTCCGTGCCAACGGTCCCGGATACCAGAGGCCCACCATAGAACCGGACGCTCCGCCAGCTATACGCACCAGGAAACCGCCCGTGGAGATGTGAGTACAAAGTTATACTGTAATTAAAGTTTGACACTGGTGGTACGATTAAGACTAGATCCAAATTTTCTAAATTTATCCTTGTTTTTCAGTATTTTTGTCCTATTCTGTATATCTTTGCTTGTTGAGATAATTAGAAAGCATGTTGATAAAACCTAATATTGATATTTATTCATAAATATATTCTTAACTAAAAACCAACTTTAACCTTATCCCCTATCCCTCAATCTTACTCTCCCGATCTGCAACCCTTATCTTAGCCCTAACCCTATCCCTAAATCTACAAACTGTAACCCTAACCATAACTTTAACCCTACCCCTAATTCTACTAACTGTAACCCTAACCATAACATTATCCCAACCCCTAAGTAGTCTTAACCGTACTCTTAAATCTACTAACGGTGACCCAAAACCTAAGCCTACCCCAAACTCTACTGACCCTGACGCAAAACCTACCCCTACCCCCAAACTCTACTGACCATGACCCCAAACCTAACCCTACCACAAACTCTACTGACCGTGACCCAAAACCTAACCCTACCCCAAACTCTACTGACCGTGACCCAAAACCTAACCCTACCCCCAAACTCTACTGACCGTGACCCAAAACCTAACCCTACCCCCAAACTCTACTGACCGTGACCCAAGTCCAAACTTCATACCTACTTATGGTAGAGAAGCATGGCAACAAGTGTACACAGTTCATTTAACTCTGCTTTATTTTATTCCCCATTTCAGAAAAGGATCACAGCCCAAGAATACAGGACCGGAAGAACTATCATCTTTGAATAAGACAATTTCCCGACTGTTTAATCATCTAGAAATCAATAAACTAGCCAAAGAAGCTGACGCCAAACACACGACTACCAGACCTCGTCACGCTCGGCGGTCACCTAGTCCCCATCGGCGTCACAAACGTGAGGAACATGACGTCAGGGAACTTCTGGAGAAGTTGCAGACGTTTGAGGACGAACTTCAGAGGAGAAGAGAAAAACAAAACGAGGAAATACTCAGGTAATGTACAGGAATATCAGAAACTTAAATAGGAAATACCCAGGTAATGTACAGGAATATCAGAAACTTAAATAGGAAATACCCAGGTAATGTACAGGAATATCAGAAACTTAAATAGGAAATACCAGGTAATGTACAGGAATATCAGAAACTTAAATAGAAAATACCAAGGTAATGTACAGGAATATCAGAAACTTAAATAGGAAATACCCAGACAATGTATAGGAATATCAGAAACTTAAATAGGAAATACCCTGGTAATGTACAGGAATATCAGAAACTTAAATAGGAAATACCCAGGTAATGTACAGGTAATATCAGAAACTTAAATAGGAAATACCCAGGTAATGTACAGGAATATCAGAAACTTAAATAGGAAATACCCAGGTAATGTACAGGAATACCAGAAACTTAAATAGGAAATACCCAGGTAATGTACAGGAATATCAGAAACTTAAATAGGAAATACCAGGTAATGTACAGGAATATCAGAAACTTAAAAACTTGCACCATATACATTCGAACCGGCAAACAAAGGGTTCCCATTTTTGATCTGCTTCAAACATTTCATATTTGTCGCTATCAGAAACTAGTGCAAGAATACTTAACCGACAATCAGCGGGTTAACGTACTGAATATTCGCTTATTTTCGTGGTTAATGTTCGTGGGATCTTAATTCTATGGTCTTAATTTGTCATTATTGATTATATTTCTCTTTCCAATGCACGGGGAGAAATTGTGTGAACGTGAGTATATCAATATGACCAGGACATCAGCGAAAATTATAGACTCGACAAAGATAAATGATATTCTTTAAAACAATATCAACGCGAATTACATTTGTAGCGATTTACATTGTACATGTAGATTACATTCTGAGTGTTGAAACATTTATTGAATTTTATTCATATACAAAAGCTAATCGGATTGGAATGAACTTTACTAATCAACCAAAGAGAGAAGAAAAAAATCCAAACGGGACACGTGTCCAACAAAGGGGTTACCTAACTCTGTATATCTGCTTCGTCCGTCTCTAACTCTGTATATCTGCCTCGTCCGTCTCTAACTCTGTATATCTGCCTCGTCCGTCTCTTTTTTCAAAATGCCTATTCTACTTACGTATTTTCTGTGACTTCTGAAAATCAGAATCATTTTCGTATATTTATTTTCTTAGTGTGATTCTTCTAAATCAACCCTATGATAAACGAGTACCACATATATTCACAGGGAGGTTATTTTCGTTTATTTAATGGCACAGACATACCAGTGAATTCAATTTCCCACGAACAAAAAAAGACGATTAAAAAAAAACCGCTAGCTCAAATCCCACAAACTTGGAATTATCTCTCATAGAACGAGAATGTGCTCATAAACAAGGAAGTGAAATATGGAATTGTGGGATAGAATACTTTTGCTATAATACGAGACTTATAGGACTGAAAAGTGCACAGTCAATTAATATCCCGCTTTGATACCTGCATTTTACGTGTATGACGTCATGTATCATAATTCAACGATTTCCCATACTTTCATATCTAGAACTAGAAACCTTTTTGTAATTAGATAAAGGGACAATTCAATAGGCATTCTTTTTTTCCAATCTGATTTCATAAATTCACTACACAGTAAATAAAAATAATATTGATTTTATAGATTATTTTTTTTAAATTAACAATTTCAATGGCAATGGACTTAAATGTTAAATGGTTCGATGTTAATTTCTTTATATTTCTATAGCTGAACGTAAAAGTTTTAAAAAGTTATTCCAAAGCGGAAAATCGATGACATTTCATGACTTTATGTACTCCTATTAATGTACTTCTATTATGCAACAACAGATTACTGTTGGCCTCTGTATATAGTCTGCGTTATAATTACAGTGCATTATCCTATATCCTACTTGCAAAGACCTTCAGACAAAAGATCACTTATCAGTTTCATTATTTTCAGTTTACAAGCTCAGATTCAGAAGTACAAAATTCAGGCATCGGACCAATCAAAAGAACTGGAGAGGCAAGTATTTATAATGAGAGAGAGAGATAGAGAGAGAGATAGAGAGAGAGAGAGAGAGAGAGAGAGAGAGAGAGTAGAAGTTATGTGATGTACCAGGGATACTCGATGTTTTGTGCATGTTTTTCCAACGTATCAGAAATAAAGTGACCCAACAACTAACAAACAAACCTTAATAAAAAAAAAATCTTAAAAGTAATTAATGTACATGATGCATGTGTACGAAGACAAACCCACGTTAAATACAGCCTTCTTGTTTGTTGATGTTTTATAAAACATAGGTTGATAGACAGATTAGATACTATGAATTCTGCTCCGTCCTCGTCATTAGCTAAAGTAACTTTGGTAAAAGTGTGTAAAACTCGTTGACTTTAATTTACGCACTGCGCTTATTGCCAATCCAAGGCGATTTCAGAGGACGTGACGTGTTTGAAATCGCATGTTTTATCGCTGAAGGATTCCTAATCACTCAATTTACAAACGGTAGACATAAATTACAGCACTAAATCTATCAAAAACACAAGGATTGTGTAAATATCAGAAACACCAGTTGTTCTAGACCAAATGATTTCGTCATCTACTCAACATGATATATTTACGACCTAGAACTACCAGAATGGAGGTTCATTTTCTCCTCTTAATTTTTTGTTTAACTTTTGGTCTTTTAATAAAATACCTTCCATATGATCAAAAATAATATTGTATTTTTTATGAATATATGATTGTAACAAAGGTTTACAAGACAACTTAAAGGGGACCTGATATATCATTCTCATGAAACTTACTTTAAATCCAATTTTGCTCGCGAAGATTTTATTTTTCGCGTACTTTTGCAAATGGACAACGTCGCGAATATAGTTTCTATATGCTATAAAAGTAACCGATCCCGACAGTTTCTTCTCGCGTATAAATTGACAATACTAGACTTGCGAAAATGAAATATCGTGAAAATGTCTTAACCTGCCGTATTATATTTTCATTTGTAGATTACGGGGGGTCCACTCTATCACCAATAAAGCAAAAGGCCGCCACGTGGGACTGATAGAAGAAAGGTGAGCATCAAATCAAGGAAATCTCATTTTCAGATGTTTAAGGAGAAGCAATACAGAATTTCATTCTCGGTACATTAATTACTCAATAATAAATACTCAGAGTTTGTAAACAAAAAAGCAAAAAAAAAAAAAAAACCAAAAACAAAACCAACGAAATATCCCGTATCGCTTGCTATCCACGGACAAACAGGTTTGACTAGTTTCTGCACCTTGCGCATTTTGAGTATTAAATGCATGAGATGATTCAAAACAGTTTTATGTGTAAATCAATACAAACCATGCGTATATACCCGACTATTGAACTTAATGGTTTATTGATTCATTGTCATCATAAGAAAGCCTTCGTTTTATCTTACTTTGCAGAACTCTGTTGATAATATCTTTCCACGTCTTTTGTGATCCAGTACATTTTCACAAACCTTTGACATATCACGTTTCATAAAGGTGGTTGCCAATTTCACCATCGAGCAAGAAACATGTTTCTGACCTGAGATGAATCTGACCTGTTAGCTAATCAGAGTTCAAAGTTTTAAATTATTGAAATATATCAAATTATTCAAATCCACCTTTCATTGTTCACACGTTCATGACATACGTGTGCATATATGAGCGTAAATGCACATATACATACTTGCGCACGCACGTATGGACAGACACTTTTATACATACACACAGGCAAACACACACACGCATACACATACATACATACACACACAGACAGACAGACAGACAGATATACATACGGACAGACAGACAAACATACATACATACGTGTGAATCTATTTACAGAACTGCAAATTTTAGGTGTTAAATGACTACATGGTCATGATTTGAAGAAAACCATTTACATGCTAGTTCATGTGATTTAAGTTTACAAATCATAAGGTTACATTTGTAGCTGTCTTAAAGATCTCAATCGAGGTTGATGCAGACCAAAAGATGGATGCATGTGTCGATTATATTTTTGGTTTAGTTTGGTTGTAATAAGTATAGATATAAAATTCCTTTAAAAATGGACTTGTAAAATTTCCATGATGTTCAAATGTGGAAATATATTACCCCTCTCTATAAAGCTATATAAATGCCCCCCCCCCCCCTCACCTCCTGATTTGGACTAAGTTGAGAAATCGGAAATTAATTACAGTCCTTACGGCAAGGTGTATTCATTTTACTTATAAATTACTTATAAAAATCATAAATTTAGTTTTCATTTTCATCATTTTTGGGGGAAAAAAACCCACCAAACTTTAGTAGTGGCGAGTGTCGTTAACATAATGGTTAAGGGATCGTGATTTATTTTATAAATGCAAACACGAGGAGTTTCTTACTGTGTTTCGAATGAAGTTGAACCCAACAAGTGTAATTATAGAGTCATGATTTTAATGCATTTTGTTTCCTGAGTAGGAAACTCATATGAGTAGAATTTATAAATGTCATAATAATTCAAATAATTCAAGGAATTCGAACATCTATTTCTTGGGTTTCTATTAATGGTGTGCTGAAGATGTTCTATTCATTTTCCAAATATTTGATGTGGGTTAATCATGCCCATCAAAACTGATCTCAGGGCAGAGCACCTCTGTGACGTCGTTACATCAAAGAACTAGTTTTAAATGAATAACTTATTTTTTCAATGCTTTTGTATCGGAATAGATTGGCATATAAATTATTTCTATGGAGAATATTGAATTAAATGGCTTGCTTTCATAGATGTATAATGCTTATCTTCAGTCATTCTGTGATTTAATGTTGGTCATTAAAATTAAGATGGATCACGCTAGAATGGTCGTGCTAAGTGATCAGAAACATCTTTAATATCTTTCCAAATAGGTATATATATATAAATGATTACCTTTTGTATAGCTTAGATTAGTTTAAGGAAGACATAAATTACATGCGCTAATATAGACATAAACGCAACTTCTTGAAATTATCGATTTCATGGATGCTTAATTAAAGTTATTAACTTTCAGTGAAATTTATATGATTCGATTCAGAATGAAGCCAATATTAGATTTTTGAAAGAATTTTATTTTTAATTTTGAAACATACCAGAAGTTATAAGCTGATTTTTATTTATTTATTTGAACTTCTACAAATACGAAATGTAGAATACTAATATAGTGAAACCTGTCTAATCCGACATGCACTAGGAGACAATCTTTTGCTGGAATATACATTGTGTCAGAATAAACAGTGTAAAACCAAAAAATTGAAATTGAGAGTGAAAATAAGGGTGGGAATACCCAGTGAAGAGGATTATATAGGTGTCAGAGTAGACTTTTTCTTTGTATTTTTCAAATTTTCCTCATGTTTATGTAGCAATATCCCATTATCTTCTGCATATGGTGTTTATGTTTCTCAACTGATTTGATACGCAAGAGCTTGTTCTGCGTATGATCAGTTTTTAAATCGAGGCAGGCTACTGACAGTAAGTTGATGTTACAGGGATTTCAACAGTCTAGTTTAAAGTCAGCATTTGGCAAAATTTATGATCGTTATAACGACCTAATTTATCACTGCAACTTGTCATTGGATAAAATGTCTGACATGTTTCATACCTATTGAAACCGTGGGGATCCGATTTAGAATAGGTCCTCAGTACCCCTTCCTTATCGTAAGAGGCGACTAAATGGGCGGTCCTTCGGATGAGACTGCAAAAACCGAACCCTCGTGTCACAGCAGGTGTCGCACGATAAAGATCCCTCCTTGCTCAAATGCCGTAAGCACCAAGCATAGGCCTAAGTTTTGCAGCCCTTCAACGATAATGGTGACGTCTACATACGAGTGAAAAATTCTTGAGAGGGACGTAAAACAATATACAATCAATCAAGCATACCAATTGAGACCATTCTTTACATACCGGTACTGATTTTGAATATACGGGCTACTCCGTTCACCCGATCGAGATATACTACTCACGGCGGGTGTGACCGGTGGACGGGAATGCTTACTCCTCCTAGGCACCTGATCCCACCTCTGGTGTGTCCAGGAGTCCGTGTTTGCCCAAGCCTCCTCTATATAGGAGTATGATATTGATCACTGTTCGTTATCATCACCTATTCTTGACTCTACTGTCAATGATTTTCAGGATAAATTATTGTACTGTTTGAACAAATCTGGTGATTTTGAGTGTCATTAAAATCGTATTATAGCCATACTGCAATAAATAAACGTTAGTTGAATGTGTAAGTCTACCAAGTGCATGTTTAAGAAATAAGATCGCGTTTTCGTGTATGTTTCTAGATAACCTCCGAGGTCGAGAAATGCTGTTTTGAAATATAAAAGCCGAGGCGTTAGGCAAGGCTTATACATTTCAAACAACATTTCGAGACGAAAACAAGAATTCTACTACGGCTCAGAAATATACAGCTGATCGTTTACCTGTACAGCAACGGATTAGGTCACTGTGACGTCATATCAGTTTCCGAAAAGGACTAGGCGTACATTTCTTGGGGAGGGGGGTGCTGACCATAAAAGTGAGATGGTAGAGATTTTTTAGACTTATTTTGAAAAATATTTCAAGTATAGTTTGATGTCGGTTTTGAATACACAGTCCAAGAAAACTACACAGGTGGAAGAGGGCTAACTTGTCTGTGCATCGACATGTTTACATGTGCATCGATCTCGGAATGCAGTCGGTTGATTTATATTATATAATGTTCTTCAGTCATTTTTTTTGTTGCAACATATATTGATTAATTGTTGTGATTTTGAAACTGAATTATCAGTTATTAACTTTATTGTTGTTTTAGCAAAACACAAAGTGCAAATGAAATGTGTATCAATTGTTTTGTACATGTGAAGGAAAATCGCAGAATAATGTCCGCGGAATTCCTTAGGTCTTTGCAATAACCGTGGTAGAATACGTACTATAGTATATTTGGACACTGTACAAGGTAATGATGGGTAGTTTCAACTGAACCACAAGTGGGGAAAATTGAGTCATAAAGATTCTTGTGAAACATGTGGAAGTTAAGGGTGCCACACTCTAGTCTTAATTGTGTATGTAGTATTGGTTATCATATAAGTTCTTTTTAGGATACATTACATCTCTTCTATGGTGCAGAATTCCTAGAATGTTACTTAGTGATAGAGAAAAGTAAATATTGTAATGTTGGTGTCCTTGATAAATTAATCGGCCACAATGTAACTAAACCTTTGTGGATAAAGCCAAGGGGGTATTGAAAATTGTTTGTCATTTGATCTTCTGCTGGTGTCCAATATTTTTTTTGTATAATTGTGCAAGAGGTGTTCTTAGTATAATCTATGAAACTGCACTCCATTCTACCTTAACAAGAATACCTGCTGACTTTTCTAATACTTATTACACCTGTGTAAAGTGTCATCTTGTTACGTAACAAAGGCGTGACAACGTCCTGATTTTTGTTCATGACACTTTTAAATTCTCTTCAAGACCAGGCGTTTCCCTTTGTGATTCCATTTCTCCGATATTAAACTGCCATACATAAACAAATAACGAATACTAAAAAAATATCAAAGTGAAATTCCGGCGATAAAATACTAGTAGCCAGCGTATGAATGCTTGTTTGTTTCAGTGTTTTATTACGTCTCATGGAGAATTTTTCACTCATACTGAGACGTCAAGGTATGAATGATTTTTTAAATTTTAATCATTATAATTGAGATATGAATTTTTAATTTAATTTTTTCAGATATCAAGAAGAGAAGAAAGATTTTGAAACGAAATTAAAAGAACTTGAACATCATCTGAAGAAAAAATATGAAAGGTATTCGTAATGTTTACTTGGAATCTTTTCTGATTCAATTGTATTTTTAATACAGACCCTTGAAAATAGCGTCTCATGCAGTACAAAGAATTATCGATAGCACCAATTCCATAATTCCAGTTTCCCCACTTGCAGTACAATACCAGACATTATTTGGAATCTAAATCATTTCGTGATTACAATTCATCACAGCCCAATTCAAGGGAATATTAATGGTTTCTAGTATTTGCCATGGTTACAATTTCCCACTTACAGTATAATACGTGGGAATATCAATGTTTTCTAATACATTCCATGATGATAAACCATTTACAGTACAATAAAAATACATTGGACGGCTCCAAATACATTACATGATTACAATTTCTTACTTAACAGTACAATACATGAGAAGGAGAATGCAGAGAGCACACTGCGGACAGATCTAAATAAGCTGAAGCAAGAAATACAGCGGCTGGGGGGTTTAACTTCCGGTGTTAAGATATCAAAGAGGCCCCGATACAGGACAGAAACCGAGCTTTACAACATTGAAGAACTGCTGTCAACACTGGACGTCGCAGCAAAGGATTTACAGAGCCACCAAGATAAAAATAAGTACGGGGTTATATTTAGCAAAAGTAAGATGAAATCGGAAGTTAAAAGGGGGAGAATGATACTAGGGTTTGGACTTTAATGGTGCCACAAGTCTCACGTGACTATAAAGTAATTTGGTCTTTCTGTCGGATCTCATTCCAATATTATAGGACTTTAAGGACTTGTAGTTCATCTTACAAAATTTTCATATTTTTCTGAATTTTACTAAGAACAGAGTGTGTTATAACATGTAGTGAATTAGCTAATCAGTGGAGCAATTTCATTGTCTCTTTGGAACTATACACTGTCAAGTTTGCTTTTTGGGAGGAGTTCCATATCATATATTTGCGTTACTATGGGGTGTCAATAGTGTTAATTAAAAAAAACCTGACATGATCTTAAAACATATCCGTCCATTGTTCGAATATTTGGGAGTTGATGAGAATCTTTTAAACTGGTTTCTTGTTCAGTTACGTAGTAGATTCGTAATTACACATGCATTTCCGGCGCTATGAATACTTTCAGAGGAATGGAAGATGGTGCATCTGTCTGGATAAGTAATTATATAGAACTGGAGAAGGAGATCACCAGATTCTGTCACGATCTTTCGACATCTTCACAAAATAAACAGAAGGTGACGAATAACCCCGGTTCTATAGCGGACTTAAAGGCCATGCTAGAGGAAACCAAAGCGCATGTCCTTGCCCGATTCCAACAAATAGAGGTCAAGGACAGGTGAGAGCTTAAGTTGGACACTTTGTTAACTATCTTCAATCATAGTCTCCTTTTGGTGAAGGAACGTTTTTTTAAACTTTAAGCTTACTAGTAGATTTCTTCATGACTTCAGATCGATGTTTTTATTCATTATTTGTCCGATGTGGGTGGTATTTGTATATTAATCTCTTTTGAAATAAGTGAGAGTGGACCATACCATCGAGGTTTAAATATATCTATAAATGCTTTCAGATCTTGATATATTCACGAGTGTTATTGTAGGAGAGCAAATATCTTAAATATAAATCGTACTTCTCGACCTTTTGATGTTTTGTAAACTGCACAATTAATATAGAATCCTATATAGGTATACAGGTATTGTAGTCTTTAATTTGTTCTTAATGTTTAAATTTCCTTTCATCGCATTGCAAGTAATAACCATTCTCTGTGGATAATGGGAGCCTTCTTTTGTTTGTTTTTGGGTTTTTTCTTCTTCTGATATTTCTTACGGTTCTTAGGACTATACACGACCAAGACCAACAACTCGTAAGACTAAGGCAGTCCGGTAGTTTGCTGACTGAACTGGTTTCTGAAATCGAGGCCTCCTTCAAAGAACTACAGTCGTACACACAACGTAGTCAAAGCACTCTGTCCGCACGAAGCAACTCTAATCTTAGATCTATAGACATGCTCAAGCACTTACGCCTTTATATTAATGAATCTTCTAGGTAAATCTTTTAACATTTTCATATTCTTTTTATCTTTCAAATTTCTCATCTCTTCATGCAAGTATTTTTTCTTCTGTTCTTCAAGCTAACCTTTGATTTTGACACCTGTACTAAGACTGCAAGTTTGAGTATTGGGCTATTTTGAAACAAAATATCAACGTGTATAACTTTTAGTGCATCAAGAGGAAAAGACAAGTCTCTGAAGGACTTAGAGAACGATCTAGTGGCTCTGGAAAGTCGCATTAAGAACTTAGATGCGGATGTCACGCCTAACTACACAGACGACAATATACACGGCGACACGCCCACTCCCACGCGACAGCTGTCAATTGTTAGTCAAAGTTACGAGGGCGTGTCTGAGTCCTGTGGCACGCTGCTTAAGAAGCTCGATGTTGTGCAGATAGGATTTGTACAGATTCAGAGACAGAATAAACAAATGGTCAGGTTAGTGTGAAAATATCGGTTATACCATCTTTTGTCTCACGTACAGAATGTCTGGGGAAACTATAATGTTTCATATGATGTTTGGAAAATACTAGATATAATCATCATATACATAGATGTAAGGAAAACACTAGATGTATGTAAAATCTTACTGCAAATCTTTTATGAATTAAGTGTTTCCCTCTTTAACTTGATACTGCTAGCCACCATTTAGAATTAGTAATTTACACACAGAGAGATATGTACATATGAAAATGTTATTTTGAGACTGATCTTTAATATTCTTAAGTTTCTTTATAAAGTCACGATTTTCATGCATTTGTCTTTTATATATTTTTAATACAGTGAAATAAACTCTCTAAAGAAAGTATCGGAGTCATTTACCAAGACCAAGCAAGATCTGGAGGGAATTTGTAAAGTTTTGGGCGTGTCACTTCGTGACGTAGATACTTCTAATGTATCTCACGTGGTCCGAGTATGTAGATCCGGGGCGGAGGGTAAGACGAAGGAAGTGGATATCAAGGAAGGGTAAGTCACAGCTGATTTGATGTTTTCATGGTTTGTAAGATTTGTATCTTCCTGCTTTTTCACGTTTTCTTTTCGCGAAGGATTTGAATTTGTGGAGAGGTTCTTGCAGTAACGACAAAAAAAAAACCCCAACACAATGAAATAAACCCTCACCATATTGACGAGAACAACGAAAACAACACCCCGTGAATATCAGAAAACAACTAAATGAATATTAGTAATTAGTAATAAGACCATTCAACATCAGCCCAACAATGAATTTCCAAGATCGTGGTTATACTACATGTACTTACATACGTCAATTTCAATATAGTATAGACTGTTTGCCGTTCGCAGAGTGCATTCTTAACATAATTATATAAAGGCCTGTTTAGTGATTTCATCAATGTAGGCAAATTCAATCGTTCTTGATTCTTGGGTGTCTGACCGAGATATAAAAGTATAATAAAATTATTTGAGGTGCATCTGAAAAAAATGGTCTAATAATACTGATTCTAGACATTGATTTTCAAAGCGCACAGTGATCTGACGGTATAATTTTCTGTCAGTTACGTCTGCATTATAACTTAGCCGAGTTATTTCTCTTTGTATTGTGCTGTGGGATTACTAGGATTATCCAGAAAACAAGATCAGACTTGGATAAACTCCGGGAGGATATTCACATCTTATGGGAGTATGTCACTGTCAGTGACGACAGCGCCACCTCCAAATCATCAAGCGGAGATAAAGCTGACAGCGCTACTCCTGATACCAAGACTGTAGATCCTAAACAGTCTAGCTCTGGCAAGACACAGTCCAACACTAAGGAGGACATGGATCAGATCCTTAGACAGTTCAACAAACTCAAGGGAGAAAACTCTACATTATACGCGTAAGCTTATGCATGATAATTGATGGTGTATTATTTCGTATCATTGTTTAAACGTTGGCTCAAATATAAACTACATTTACATTGAGTGTGTTGCATTTAGGACACTAAAGGAAAAAGATGGGACTGTGATTGACGCTGAGAGCAAACTGAAAGTAGAGAGAACGCACCTGGTTCAGCAGGTCAAGGACAGAGATGAGAAGCTGGCACAGACCCTTATAGAATGTGAAAAGTATGTCTTATTTCACATCTAAATTAGATTATCTTAATTAGAAAAATAGTGCATGGAATATCTAATTATCCTCATTATTTTTAAGATTGAAAACAGAGGTAGCTAAAGCTTTAACCGACAAAAAATCAGCTGAAGACAATGCAAACAAAGAAAAGTCGAGCTTAAGCCAACTCAAAGCGCAATTGGTAGAATTAGAGGAGGAATTCACCAAGGTCAAGGACACATATGAAGCTCGAGTTGATGACCTACAGAAGAAACTTAAAGAATCTGTAGAGGAAACAAATAAACTGTCCAAGGACAACCAGAATCTATTGACCAGGTAGCTGTGAGATGGATATGTGATGTTAACCGCCTATCCTCCAAAAATGTTAGGGGTATTTAGAATGACCATGACCGTGTGTTTATCCGTCACGTCTCTCCACCGTTCATCCCACCTCGTGTTATGACCTTTATTTTGTAGTGTAAAGGCAATAGAAGTTAAAAGATGACACAAAGGTTCCTTATCTATCGCAGGGAGTATCATGACCCAGAGAAATTGTGGCGGTATTGTTAGAGCCAGATACCATATGATAAATTGTTCATTAAAAAGGACCCAATATTGTATAGCATTTTTAAGTCTACATTTTCCAGATAAGCACAAAAAAGCACTGAAGTGATTTTCCTATGACTTTATTGCGGTTAATGTGAGATTTCCCATAACTCTACTGTGGTTAATGTGAGATTTTCCATCACTTTATTGTAATTAAAGTGAGATTTCCCATTATTTTATTGTAATTAAAGTGAGATTTCCCATCATTTTATTGTAATTAAAGTGAGATTTCCCATTACTTTATTATGGTTAATGTAAAATTTCCCATAACTTTATTGCGGTCAATGTGAGATTTTCCATCACTTCGTTGTAACTCATGTGAGATTCCCTATCATATCATTGTTGATGATGGGCGGTCTCCCATCACTTACATTATGGTTAATATGAAAGTCCCCATCACTTACATTGTGCTTGATGTGATATTTTCTGTCTCTTCGTTGTGGTGAGTCATGTAATCTATGTGTATTTTGTCTGAGTCCTTCACCATGAAAATCTAACAAAACGTCTCCGAGATTGAATACATGTATATTCATTTTACCAAGTGAATATTAACATCGGTTACTGATATTTTAAATAAATTTTGCACGGTGCTTGGAATGACAAACTCTTTCAGGATAAGTAGTATACATTAATTGTACTGAACTCTTGGTTCTGTTATAAAACTGCTGCGTCATTAGATACTTAACAGTGACTGATCTATAGATGTGTACATTTTTCTAATCATCTGTACTTATTATTTTGCGAGGCTAACACTTCTTTGTAAGCCCCTCCATCAGAATCACATAATTGGGTACTGACAGATCTCTGACTAGATACGAACATACATATAAGTCTTATTACAGCTGATGATGATATTAATTAGTATATATTTATCTCCAGATTGAGCTCGGTAGCCAGCGCTCAGCTGACCGATGCCAATCCGTCCGTGGCTGACTTGAGTGACGTCAACCGGCCTACGAAGATTGCCGAGAAGTTCTCGGAACTTTACGACAACGAGTGGACCGACGCGTTTGAAGCTCTAACTACACAGTACCATATGAGTGATAAAGAGGCTGTAGACACCCTGCTTAGGATTCTCAAGGTTTCTGTGCATACAAACAACGAATTACACTTTCAGTTTCTTTATGATTTATGATTCCGTGATATAAATATAGCACTGCTTTGGGAAATTCCATAACATTTTCTCAGTCGATATGAATTATGTTCATTTTATGGTTAAAGATAACATTTATCGAATGACGACACAATATATTATTTAAGGTGTGTTTTTACCAGCAACATTAATTGGTACTCTAGTGAATACAATCATTCAGTAGCTCTATCAAAAATCCAGTAAATCCGATGTGATTAACAAGTTCGCAACTATATTATGTATTTCCTGAAATATAACTAGATGTAGTTAAATGTTTATAAACCATACGTCATAAACAAATATACGCTGTAAGTATCTCTTCAATTTTTGTGTAGGACTGTTTTAACTTCGGTAAAGTGGCCGCCAGCAGCCAGTTGTCAGAACTTCAAAAGGTTCTCCTCATGCTTCACACGACAGGCAGGACAAGGCAGACGGTGGGTACAGAGGTGTCAGATGGCCTGGTTCCCGAGGCCTTCCGATGTGCTTGCTCGGGAACCAGGCTAAGGTGTCAAGACTGTACAATAGCGCTCAAGACCGTTAGAATGAAATTAGTGACATTCGCACGTATACATGTTCTGACAAATTGTCTTTATCATACGTATGGTTATATCAAATGCTAGATATCTGTCATTTTCAGGTGGTGTTGTCCAGTGTTAAGAAGCTATCCAAAGAGGACACAAAATCAATTAAAGACGTCAGGAAGGCGTGCGCTGTCCATGCCACCGGAGCTGTCCGTAAGGTATGTACAGGAATAAATCGTTCAAGTCCTCCGAAACGAGCGAGTTGTGTGGGTTTTCCTGTTTCATGGGAATATCTCATGATTTGCACTCTTTTGTTAAACGACTGTGCATGTAGTAACCAATTAAGATAAAACCAGATGAGAGCTAGAACTTTAATTCCTCGATTTTTTTTATGTGATTTAACAATGACTTGTACATGTAACTATGCATTACATAATTATTGATTTAATTTAACAAGTACTTTTGACAATGAATTACACAATTATTGATGCGATTTAATGAATACTTGTAACCATGGATTACTTTATTATCAATATGATTTGATAAGTACTTAATAATTACTATGATTTAACACCACTTATTGGATAGTATTTTTCCATAAATTTCTACATTAAATATAAATCTTCACGGCCATTTGTTAAACATCTATACTTAAATATGATAAATCTTTACAACACATTATCCAATTGGTCTAGACAGACACGTGCAACGGAGAATAAAACTTCCGAATCTATGTCAAGGATGTAGCTTCCAGCATTAATGATGACTGTAAACCTATTCTATATGCAGATGATAGTGCTATCTTATTCTCTCACAAATCCCCAAATAAACACCAAAAAAAAAATACTTGGGAATGTTTTGAAGCAACATTCAAATTGACTCAGTTATCTTTATATTTGGGAATTATTGAATGCATTTTGTTTGGATTCAGAAAAACAGAAAAATTATCGGATGTTCCTAATTTTCGAATTGAATGTTATGGTCACACTATAAATCCTACAAAAATGAAATATGCAGAAGTTTTTATTGATAAATTTTTGAGTGGAGAATTTATTGTTGAGTCCATTTTACAAAAGGTAAATAACAATGAAAATATGTAACTAAGCAATATCCATTTACTCCTGAAATTGAAGAAACTAGTCGAGTAATGTACTGAATCGGCTTTGTGATCATCTTATTATAGATAGATAGATCCAATTGGCTCATTGCATTATTGTAATACCTGTAAGTAATTTCATTACAGCTGTTTAACGACACGCCTGACGGCCGGACGGCACTCAGCGATTCTCAGCAATCGTCTTGCGCTAACTTCATTGCCAAGGCTGTAGAGCTATGCTGGTTCATGAACATTCAAGATCCTCCCCTCGCAGTCACGTGGAATGTCAAACCCGGCGAAATTTGTGACAACACACGTTATAAACAGTTCACACAGTCCGGGCAGTTTGTAGAGTTCCTGGTTTGGCCCCCATTATACTTGTTCAAGGACGGGCACCTGCTGAGCAAAGGCGTGGTGCAATGTATATGATTGTGTGTTTTGATAAATCTGTATTAGGACGTATCCTTCATAATATCATTTGCCAAAATTATGCAATAGTTGCTGTTATGTATACAATGTTTTGTTATTTTCTTTACTTTGACATTTTGTTATGGCATGAAATAAACCAATATTTCTTTTTAATTCCCTTGCCTCTTTCGTCTTCTCCCGTTTTGGTGATCAAGAATTGATAATACAATGTATGATATTTTCTTTATTTTGGGGGTTCTCTTTTGCAACCCAGGTATTTCCTATTGAGATGCAAAAAACTGAGAATGCTAGAAATTTCGCTTCACACTGATTTTCATTAATGTAGATATCGTGCTGGGCACTCTCGTTCAAATGGTAAATATATTAAATTTATACTCATTCTTTCCCTCCATAAGTAAATATAGAGAATTTGAGTGTACTTTACATGTGTTTAAAATACTACAAATGTATGTTATAAGATTGAACCGAAATCTTTGACATTATTTTTCCACTCCCTATTATAAACACCTTTGTTTCTGTTCATCCTGTAGAGAAAAATCTTCTTAAATTTCGTTTCAGACTGGGCTGTCTATTTTATCAATAGATAACAATGCTGAACTCTTGACATTAATTTTTCTTTTATTACACAATGCGGACTTTTAAAACCCGAGCTACAGACAAGTGCTGTAACCATCAGATCAATTGCACTGCCGTGAAGAACCTTTGAAATATAAGAAAACTAATTTCAGTCATATTCCTTCGTTTTATCATAAAATGAAACGTAAAATGCTTTATATGTATTAGTACCCAATTCTCTTACAAACTATTTGGAATAAAGATAACTCTGTATTTATGGATAATGATAGTAGGCCTGTCGATATAGTAATCGATATTTATACTCCCCCGCAAACGAAGTTTGGGGGGGGGGTATACTGGAATCACTTTGTCCGTCCGTTTGTCCGTAGACGCAATTTGTCCGAAGTTTATTTCTAATACCGCTGGACACATTTCATTCAAATTTTATGCACATCATCTATATATTATGTAGTTGTGCATCTCCTATTTTCATTGAAATATTTTAACAGTTATAGAAGTTACGCACATTTTCTTTTCCTTTCGGGGGTTGCGCACTTTGTCCAGAGTTTAATTCTAATACCGTTGAACAGATTTGATTCAAACTTTATTCTCATCTTATATATATAATGTAGTTGTGCATCTTCTATTTTCATTGAAATATTTTAACAGTTATGGAAGTTACGTACATTTTCTGGTTTGGTTGTACTTGTAGTAATAGACACAATTTGTCCAGAGTTTATTTCTAATACCGTTTTACGCTCATAAGTCAATCAGGAATTGAAGAAGTGGAAAGAAATTCAAATTGATTGCCCTGTAGATAATGTGAAAATATCCAATGTGCTTGCATTAAATATTTCCCATCATCTTATATGCGCCGCGGGGATTATTAATCCCATTAGGACAGTTCTAGTTGTATTTAGATGGTTTAGACGTGTTATCATTAAAAATAAAAGTTCTTCCTATTTATTTTCAGATAATCCAAAGATTATTGTTTTGATCATAACATAATTAGCAATATACGTGTATCTGCAAAATAACTGACCAAATTGAAAATAGAACATACATGCGTCCTGCATGTATCGAACAAACAAGTAAATATGATATTTATGGAATGCATTACTAATCGTTCTCGGCTTGTCAACCACAAAGGTATCGAACCTTATTTTCACTTTTTGAGTCACCATCCAGAATTTGGCTACCTTTTGTATTAATGCTTACTGCTCAGAACCATTGATAAACATTCATGGAAATGTTGAATAAGGAGCTCTTACAAGAAATATCTTTTAATACATCTGTTTGATAAATCCAATGTCTTGTTTTATTTCATTGTTATCAGGTCATAACTTCCTTTACCTGTAGACACAAATTTGTATGATGGAACTAATTGAGTCCATCGTCGTCCACTCTCCTTTGTGAAGGGCGAAGATGAGGAACAGTAATCAATGTCATAACTCCTAAAAGCAATCACCAATTCTATATTTTATCAACTTTTATTGAAAGGAAACCTGCGTCCTTCTTTGATGATATTTACATGCTATGTTGAGTATTAAACAAAGCAATTTGCACAAGTGTCGAAGTACAGCCACGAAACTCCTCCGTCATTAGATTGTTTACAGTGACGGACCTGTTGTCATTAGATTGTTTACAGTGACAGACCTGTTGTCATTAGATTGTTTACAGTGACGGACCTGTTGTCATTAGATTGTTAACAGTGACAGAACTGTTGTCATTAGATTGTTTACAGTGACATAACTGTTGGTGTATATACAGCTATAGAACTGTTGTCATTAGATTGTTTACAGTGACGGACCTGTTGTCATTAGATTGTTTACAGTGACAGAACTGTTGTCATTAGATTGTTTACAGTGACAGAACTGTTGTCGTTAGATTGTTTACAGTGACAGAACTGTTGTCATTAGATTGTTTACAGTGACAGAACTGTTGGTGTATTTACAGTTATAGAACTGTTGTCATTAGATTGTTTACAGTGACAGAACTGTTGTCATTAGATTGTTTATAGTGACGGACCTGTTGTCATTAGATTGTTTACAGAGACAGAACTGTTGGTGTATATACAGCTATAGAACTGTTGTCATTAGATTGTTTACAGTGAGAGAACTGTTGTCATTAGATTGTTTACAGTGACAGAACTGTTGTCGTTAGATTGTTTACAGTGATAGAACTGTTGTCATTAGATTGTTTACAGTGACAGAACTGTTGGTGTATATACATCTATAGAACTGTTGTCATTAGATTGTTTACAGTGACAGAACTGTTGTCATTAGATTGTTTACAGTGACAGAACTGTTGGTGTATATACAGCTATAGCACTGTTGTCATTAGATTGTTTACAGTGACAGAACTGTTGGTGTATATACAGCTATAGAACTGTTGTCGTTAGATTGTTTACAGTGACAGAACTGTTGGTGTATATACAGCTATAGAACTGTTGTCATTAGATTGGTTACAGTGACAGAACTGTTGTCATTAGATTGTTTACAGTGACAGAAGTGTTGGTGTATATACAGCTATAGAACTGTTGTCATTAGATTGTTTACAGCTATAGAACTGTTGTCGTTAGATTGTTTACAGTGACAGAAGTGTTGGTGTATATACAGCTATAGCACTGTTGTCATTAGATTGTTTACAGTGACAGAACTGTTGGTGTATATACAGCTATAGAACTGTTGTCGTTAGATTGTTTACAGTGACAGAACTGTTGGTGTATATACAGCTATAGAACTGTTGTCGTTAGATTGTTTACAGTGACAGAACTGTTGGTGTATATACAGCTATAGAACTGTTGTCGTTAGATTGTTTACAGTGACAGAACTGTTGGTGTATATACAGCTATAGAACTGTTGTCGTTAGATTGTTTACAGTGACAGAACTGTTGTCATTAGATTGTTTACAGTGACAGAACTGTTGGTGTATATACAGCTATAGAACTGTTGTCATTAGATTGTTTACAGTGACAGAACTGTTGGTGTATATACAGCTATAGAACTGTTGTCATTAGATTGTTTACAGTGAGAGAACTGTTGTCGTTAGATTGTTTACAGTGACAGAACTGTTGGTGTAGATACACCTATAGAACTGGTCTCATTAGATTATTTACAGGGACAGAACTGCTCCGTCATTGATCTAATGACGTTTACAGTGACGGAACTAATTTTCGATTAACATTACTTATCTATACTTATTTATTGCGAGGCTAATAATTCATTTTACTTGTCCTCCATCAGAAGTAAGTGGACGCACATGATTAGATACGAACAGAGATACGAACATGCCTGCATTTCTCAATACAGCTAATGATAACATTAATTATCGTATATTTATCTCCAGGAAGATCTCAGATGATCGTCGTTATATTGTCCGTGGCTGTCCCTAGTGACGTTAACAGGGCCACAAAGATTGTCGAAAAGGTCTTGGAGTCTTACGACACTGTGGCCTAAGGCGAATGAAGTTCTAACTACACATTACTATTAGAAAGATGCTATAGATATCCTGCTCAGGATTCCCAAGGTTTCTGTAAATGCTGAAAATTAATTACACGTGATGTTTGTAAGATTTGAATGAAATCCCCAGTAAAATAAAACACTGGTCGGAGACAATCAATCGACTTTTTTGAGCTGTACTCTATTGATTATATAGTAAAAAGTGATGTTTATTGCGGGATGACACAAGATTTATTTTACACGCTGTTCAAGCGAATGCAGTTGTCCTTTTCCATTGTCATAAATTAGCCTGTACCTTCTTATAATCACTAAAGTAACCGCCAGATGCCTGTTCCATGACAATAAAGCGAGGAGAGGCGTAACTTAAATGTTCAAACTGATCTCTAGAAATTTTATTTCAAATATGATTCAAAATGTCAATGATATTCAAAAGTGGGAGCTTTACAAATCAATGACAAACAAAATATATCGGCATGAAACAGTTGTCAACACTCTAAACGGAATCCTTACCCTTTAAAACGACCGATAGTACAAGACAAAAATTAGCCACTGATCTCTACATTTATTATATACCCATCAATGTATCGTTCTTTGATACTATGGATTTCACAGCGTGTGATCCGGTTTTCCGGATCACATACTGTGGTTTTCTGATTCCGTATCAGTATCCTCTGAAACTGATGCCGTCACAATGACGTCACAATGCATCAACGCAACGTTTCTTGTGGAAAATGTTGACCGTGTCACAAACAAAACTGCGTACACAATTTAAAACATAATTTCACTGTATGTCTGTATTTTTGATAATTTGGATTGCATTTAGTATTCTATAAATGTGGATTTGAAATGCAAAAGGGGGTATATAATAAATTTATTATTACTACAGTAACTTGATCCGAAGAGTTGGATCACGTCTCGTTGACAGGCGCGGATCATCAGATCAAACTCGACGCTTCGCGTCTCGTGTGATCTGATGATCCGCGCCTGTCAACTCGACGTGATCCGACTCTTCGGATCAAGTTACTGTAGTAATAATATATATTTATTATATACCCATCAATGTATCGTTCGTTGATACTGTGGATTTCACAGCGTGTGATCCGGTTTTCCGGAACACCACCCTGTGGTTTTCTGATCCCGTATCAGTATCCTCTGAAACTGATGCAGTCACAATGATGTCACAATGCATCAACGCATCGTTAGTTTTGAAAATGCAATCGTAACTACTCGGCTATTTCCGTAACCGCAAATGACCGGTTACTGAAAAGGACGAGCGGGTGATCCGATTGTGGAAAATGTTGACGAGTCACAAATAAAACTGCATACACTGTGCAAAACATAATTTCATGGTATGTTTGTGTTTATGATAATTTGGATTACATTTATTATCTTATAAATGTGGATTTAAAATGAATAAGGGGGTACATAATAAATTTATCATTACTATAGTATCTTGATCCGAAGAGTTGTGTAATGTAAAACTTATACGGTACCAATTTTGATGCACCAGATGTGCATTTCGACAAATAATGTCTCTTCAGTGATGCTCAACCGAAATGTTGATAGGGGCGGATCATCAGATCAAACTCGACGCTTCGCGTCTCGTCTGATCTGATGATTCGCGCCTGTCAACTCGACGTGATCCGACTCTTCGGATCAAGTTACTGTAGTGCATGTAATAATATTTATTATATAACCATCAATGTATCGTTCTTTGATACTGTGGATTTCACAGTGTGTGATCCGGTTTTCCGGATCACCACACTGTGGTTTTCTGATTCCGTATCAGTATCCTCTGAAACTGATAACGTCACAATGACGTCACAATGCATCAACGCAACGCTTTTTGCTTAAAATATTGGCCGCGTCACAAACAAAATTGCATACACAAAACATTATTTCACTGTAGGTCTGTATTTTTGATAATTATACCCCCCGCAACAAGTTTTTTTTTTTTTGGGGGGGGGGGATACTGGAATCGGGTTGTCCGTCTGTCTGTCCGTCCGTCCGTCCGTCTGTAGACGCAATGGTTTCCGGGCTCTAAAGCATTATCCTTTTCACCTACCGTCACCATATCATACATATGGACTACCCATGGGATGAAGATGTTCCCTATCGATTTTGGGGTCAAAAGGTCAAAGGTCAAGCGCACTGGACATCGAAGTAGCAATATGGTTTCCGGGCTCTAAAGTGTTATCCTTTCCACCTACAGTCACCATATCATACATATGGACTACCCATGGGATGAAGATGTTCCCTATCGATTTTGGGGTCAAAGGTCAAGCGCACTGGACATTGAAGTAGCAATATGGTTTCCGAGCTCTAAAGCATTATCCTTTCCACCTACAGTCACCATATCATACATATGGACAACCCATGGGATGAAGATGTTCCCTATCGATTTTTGGGGTCTAAAGGTCAAAGGTCACGCGCACTGGACATCGAAGTAGCAATGTGGTTCGGTTTGTCATGCGATTTGTTTTTTACACTCAGAAAAGAGGTAGTTTATACCTATTACCAACACCCTTTGGGAGATTGGGGTAAGCGGGGGGTATTCTTAGTGAGCATTGCTCACAGTACCTCTTGTTTGGATTACATTTACTATCAGATATATGTGGATTTAAAATGCATAGGAGGTATATATTAAATCTATCATTACTACAGTAACTTAATCCGAAGAGTTGGATCACGTCTCGTTGACAGGCGCGGATCATCAAATCAAACTCGACGCTTTGTGTCTCGTGTGATCCGATGATCCGCGCCTGTTAACTCGACAGGATCCGACTCTTCGGATCAAGTTACTGTAGTAATAATATATATATGTTCAGTGCTTTTATAAACTTCTTTACTGGCCTTGTTTCATCTTAGATCCGACACTTTAAGAAAGTAGGATGTTGTTAGGTTTTCGTGCTTATATATATATATATATATATATATATATATATATATATATATATATATATATATTATAAGTACAGAACAATACAAAAATGTAGATACAGAGCATTCCATCATTTTGTAGATACAGAACATTACACCAATAGTAGAGATGTCGATTCGATATATCCATACGAACTCGATATAAAAGACACCACAGAGTCGTCCACTTCTGCTTTATACTTAGATATCTTATTGAAAGTAGATAGGAACGGCAAACAATCAACTCAACTTTATGACAAACGGGATGATTTCAGCTTCTCTATCGTCAACTTACCATATTTATGTAGCAATATTCCATTATCACCTGCATATGGTGTGTACATATATGTATATATCTCAACTGATTCGATACACAAGAGCTTGTTCTGCCTATGATCTGTTTTCAAATCGAGACAGGCTACTGAGAAACAAGTTGATGGTGCAGGAGTTTCAACAGTTCGTTTAAAGTCAGCACATCACTAATTATATGGTAGTTATAACGATCTAGTTTGTCAATACAACCTATCAATGGGTTAAATGCTGTCTGATGTGTTTCATACCGATTGTTAGGCCGTTCTTTACACACGGATTTTGACTAGGGATAACTCCTTTTACCGGTACCTGATCAAGATATAGGGCTCACGGCGAATGTGACCGGACGACACGGAATGCTTACTCCTCCTAGGCACCTGATCCCACCTCTGGTATATCCAGGGGTCCGTGTTTGTCCAACTCTCTATTTTGTATTCCGTATAGGAGTTATGAGATTGGTCATTGTTTGTTATCTTCACTTTTCATACTGAACTTTACGTCGATTGAACAGTTGTGTGTACAGAACATTGATGTCTTGTGTGACACAAGACACGAACCAAATAGGTATCAGAGTACAGAACATCACATAATTTGTGTTACAGAACATCACATAATTTGTGTTACAGAACATCACATCATTTGTGGAACAGAACATCTCATCATATGTGTTACAGAGCAACACATTATTTGTGTTCCAGAACGTGATTACTTGTGTTTCCTCATAATCTCCTATTAAACCCCAATATCGTACGTATAAACTTTTCGTAGGCACTTTCCATTACTTGATTGATGATATGAAATTTTCAGGTGGTGCTGTCACGTGTTCAGAAGAAATCATATTAAGAGAAATTAAAGGTCATTAAAAAGATTCGTCCATGCCGTCAGAATTATTGTAGAGATATGTACAGGTATAGAACTCTGAAGGTATGTAACTGGACATGTATGTACACACTGTTACTTAAAATATATGTGTGTGTGTGTGTGTGTGTGTGTGTGTGTGTGTGTGTGTGTGTGTGTAACACAGAACATATGTATGTGTAACTCAGATTACATCCACACTAGCTGGCTTAGTTTTTAAATCCTTATGAGAATTTACTCAAAAAAATTCTACTGTACATGAGAAGAATACATCTCTTCTTGTTGCCTTCAACTCGACATTTACGAACATCGCCAGCGATTTATCTATTATGCTTTTCAATGAATAATACTCAATGTCATCCATATGACGATTTGATATATCCCTGTGAGCTCGAAATAAAAGACACCACAGAGTCGCCCACTTCTGCTTCGTACTTGGATGCTTTGTTGGAGGTGGGCATTGACAGCAAACTAACAACTCAACTGTATGACAAACGGGATGATTTCAGCTTCTCCATCGTCAACTTCCCATATTTATGTAGCAATATTCCATTATCACCTGCATACGGTGTTTATATCTCTCAACTGATTCGATACGCAAGAGATTGTTCTGCGTATGGTCAGTTTTTAAATCGAGTCAAACTACTGACAAACAAGTTGATGGTACAGGAGTTTCAACAGTTTTGATTGAAGTCAGCATTTCGCAAATTCTATGGTCGTTATTAAGATTTAACCACTTGGGGTTAAATCCATTTATCAAAAGGAAACGTATATTGATTTGCTGCTCGTTCATGATTCTATCTATTCTCAGATTATTTAATCTTGTATCCACTCGTTCTGCTACATTAACGATAACAAGTCGTTCCCGGGTTTTTAGTGCTGCCCGTAACTGTCGGCTGTTAGCTCTTATGACGTCATATTGTGCTTTCGTCACATTCATCTGGAAAAAGTAGTTATTTTCTGCATTTCATCTTTCATAAAACGATCTAGTTCGTCAATACAACCTATCATTGGGTGAATTGCTGTCTGACGTGTTTCATATCGATTGTTAGGTCGTTCTTGGCACACTGATTTTGACTACGGATAACTCCATTTACCTGATCAGGATACAGGGCTCACAGCGGATATGACCGGTCGACAGGAGATGCTTACTCCTCCTAGGCACCTGATCACACTTCTGGTGTGTCCAGGGGTCCGTGTTTGCCCAACTATCTATTTTGTATTGCTTATAGGATTTATGAGATTGATCACTGTTCGTTATCTTCACCTTTCATCTGCTTAATATTTTGATATATCATCTTAACATAGACGTTAACGATAAACTAATAACTCAACTTTATGACATCTTTACACACTGATTTTGACTACAGATTGATTCATTTACCTGTTTAAGATATAGGGCTCACTGCGGGTGTGGCCGGTCGACAGGGAATGCTCCTAGGCACCTGATCCCACCTCTGGTGTGTCCAGTGGTCCATGTTTGCACAACTCTTAATTTTGTATTCTTTATAGGAGTTATGATATTCATCACTGTTCGTTATCTTCATCTTCTCATGTATAACTCGGAATGAATGCACTCTTAAATTTCTTTCAGAAGTACGTCTGTGCATATAAATTTATATTTCATGATGTGTGTTCATGTATCCAATATAAAATAAACCCAATACAAATAGGAAAAATGTATATCTTTGGAATACTTATCACTCATCAGTAACCATCACATTATAATTGTATGTTATAAAGTAAATATAAAGAAATTGGGTTTACCTTTTGAAAATCCTGTCTTGAGACAAGAAAGGAATTATCTTTTACATTATTATGTTCTCCCTATTAACAGCCCCTGTTTCTGTTCATCCCGTAGAGAGAAAAAATGTCAAAAACCAAAGTTCCCTATCTTACTGATGTCAATGTTCAGTTTTTCACATGAATATTCCTTTTATTACACAATGCGGACTTTACAATGTGAGCTACAGACAAGTGCTGTAACTATCAGATCTATTGCACTGCCGTGAAGAACCTTTGAAATATAAGCAAACTAATATCAGTCATAATCCTTCCTTTCACCATATAAAGAAAACGTGTAAAATGTATTTATATATCAATGCCTAATTCTTTTACCAATTATTCGGAATGAAGATATTTTTATGCATACTGATAGTAGGCCTGTCAACATGCTAATCGATATTTCTATTTAGTTGTTTCAGACCTGCTATCATTGAAAATAAATTTTCTTCCTACTTAGTGTCAGATAATCCAAAAGATAATTGTTTTTATCCTAACATAATTAGCAGTATACATGTATCTACAACATAACTGCCCAAACTGATAAAAGGACATAGTATTTTTGACATGCATCTTGTACAGTGTATATGCGACTGCAAATCTATCGAAGAAACAAGTAAATATGATATTATTTTATGGAGCACTCCACTTGTCAGCCACAAACGTATCGAACTTTACTTTCATTTTTGGATTGGAAATCGAAGATTTGGCTAATTTTGTAGAAAATGCTTACTGCTCAGAATCATCAACAAATGTTTATGGAAATGTTGAATAAATAAATAAGGAGCTTTGGGAAATGCTCTTACAAGCAACATCGATATCTTTTAATGGATCTTAAGTTTAATCAATTAAATTTGTTGTCTTATTCATTATCATTAGGTCCTAACTTTGTTTGCCTGCATTCACAAATTTATATGAAGGAACTATTTGTGAGTCCGTCGTCGTCCGCTCTCCACCGTCCATTACCAATTCGATATTTTACTTTCACTTTTACTGAAAGGAAAACTGCGTTCTTCTTTGATTATATTTACAAGCGTAAAAGTGGTTATTTTCGCGTGGGGGAAAGTTACACTAATTACGTGGTCACGTAATAAGCGCGTAAATTCCCCCCACGCGTTTGGATATAAATAGTTGATATAATATGTAGGTTATTCAATTCCCGCGTATTTTTCCCCACGCGAAATGTTGGATGTGAAAAAAGCGTACTTCATTCCCAGCGTAAATAACTACTTTTACAGGACGTTGGATATTAAACAAACCAATTTGCACCATGAATCAAAGAAGTGAAAATTTAAGTGTCGAGGTTCAGCCATAAAACTGTTCCGTCATTAGATTGTTTACAGGGACTGAACAATTGGTATAGATACAGCTCTAGAACATCTTCGCCATTAAATTGTTTACAGGGACTGAACTATTGGTGTAGAACTTCTTCGCCATTAAATTTTTTACAGGAACTAAACTTTTGTTAGATATATCTTACTCATCCAGACGTATTTTGTTCGAGGCTAATAATTCATTTGAGTTGGCTTCCACCATAAATAAATAGATACAAACAAATCTGAGTAGATACGAAAATATCATTACAGCTTATGATAACAATAATCATTGTATTGTTATCTCCAGGCCGAGCTCAGGCGATCGTCGTCATGTCGTCCATTGTGGACCTTAGTGACGATTAACAGGACCTCAAAGATTGCCAAAACGGTTTCCTAACTTTACAACATTGAGAAGTCTAAGGCGTTTGAAGTTTTTACTACACATTACTAGTAGCATATGAGTAAGAAAGATGCTACAGACACCCTGCTCAGGATTCTCAAGGTTTCTGTAAATGCTGAAAATGAATTGCACGTGATATTTTTAAGATTTCAATGAAATTCTTGGTAAAATAAAACACTCGTTAGGGACATTCGATCAACTTTTGTGAGCTGTACTCTATTGATTATATAGTAAAACGTGGTGTTTATTGCGGAGAATGACACGAGATTTATTTGATGAGCACATGCTGCTCGAGTGAATACAGTATTCCTTTTCAGTTGTCATAAAATTAGTCTGTACCTTTTTATAATCACTAAAATAACCGCCAGCTGCCTGCCCCATGACAATAAAGCGAGGAGAGTCGTCACTCAAATGTTCAAACTGATCTCTAGAGATTTTATTTCAAATATGATTCAAAATGTCAATGATATTCAAAAGTGGGAGCTTTACAAAACGACGACAAGCAAAATATATTGGTTTTTCTCTGTTCTACGTTTATCGGCATGTAACAGTTGTCAACGCTCTATAAGGAATGTTTATACTTCAAAACGACAGACAGGGCAAGGCAAAAATTAGCCGCAGATCTCTACAAATATTCTAGGTACAGAACAATACAAAACTTGTTGATAATGATATTTATTTCAATAAGGTGGCCTGGCACGCACTATTCTTCCCCAGGGCCTTCAACTTGATACACACAATTGTATACAAGAATATAATTACTTAAAACAGAGTCTCAAAAACATGAACACAAGATTATGTAACAAGATTCAGTCTATATCACTTAATATGATTGAAGATCAGTAATAAACAATCAAAAAATCTAACATTCCAGATTGCGATTGAAAGACAAATGCATAGAATTTATATACGAGAAGAAAAAACATGCTTGAATAGTGGTACGGCAGCTGATAATGTATTTTCTAACATTATTTTCAAAAATATGATGAGACTGAGAAAGCCTTATGCGTTGTGGTAGTTTGTTCGACAGGTTCACATCTGAGTATTGTAAAGATGTCATATTACAGATACAGAATTTTACACCAATAGTAGATACACAACTTTACGTCAATTGTGGGTACAGAACATTGATGCCTTATATGTCACAAAGCACGGACCGAGTAGGTGACAGTGTACAGAAAATCACATGATTTGTGTTCCAGAACATCACATTATTTGTGTTACAGAACATCATATCATATGTGGAACAGAACATCACATCATTTGTGTTACAGAACATCATATCATATGTGGAACAGAACATCACATCATTTGTTGAACAGAACATCACATCATTTGTGTTACAGAACATCAATTCATTTTGTGGAACAGAACACATCATTTGTGGGACAGAACATCACATCATTTGTGGAACAGAACATCACATTATTTGTGGAACAGAACATCACATCATTTGTGGAACAGAACATCACATTATTTGTGGAACAGAACATCACATTATTTGTGGAACAGAACATCACATCATTTGTGGAACAGAACATCACATCATTTGTGGAACAGAACATCACATTATTTGTGGAACAGAACATCACATTATTTGTGGAACAGAACATCACATCATTTGTGGAACATCACATCACATCATTTGTGGAACAGAACATCAATTCATTTTGTGGAACAGAACACATCATTTGTGGTAGAGAATATCACATTTTGTGGAACAGAACATCACATCATTTGTGGAACAGAACATCACATCGTTTGTGGAACAGAACGTGATTACTTGTGTTTCCTCTGAATGTCCTATTAAACCCCAATATCGTACGTATAAAATGTTCGTATTCTCTATTATTTGATTGATAATATGATTGGAAAAGTGTAATTTTCATGTGTCACGTGTTAAGAAGAAATCATATTAAGAGAAATTAAAGGCCATTAAAAAGATTCGTCCATGTCGTCAGGAGTATTGTAAAGATACATGTATGTACAGGTATAGAACTCTGAAGATATGTAACTGGACATGTATGTATACACTGTTACTTACAATACATGTAACACAGAATATAATTATGTGTGTATAACACAGAGCATATGTATACGTAACTCAGATTACATCCACACCAGCTAACTTGATTTGTAGATTCTTACGAAGACGAATTCATTCAAAAGCTTCTACATGAGAAGAAAACATCTTTCGTTTCCTTCAACTCGACATATACGAACATCCGATTTATCTATTATAATTTTCAATTAATAATACTCACTCTCGTTCATATGCCAATTCGATATGTCCCAGTGAACTCGAAGTAAAAGACAACACACAGGTTTTAATATCTGCTTCATATTTCGATATCTTATTGAACATACATGTGTACGTTAACAACAAACTAATAGGTCAACTGTAAGACATCCAAGATTAGTTTTCCATCGCTATCTTCCCGTAATTATGTATCAGTATTCCATTATCACCTGTATATTGTATTGTTGTGTCTCGACAGATTCGATGCTCAAGAGTATGTTCTGTTCTGTATATGAATTTAAAATCAGGTAGGTCACTGGAAAATAAGTTTATGTTACAGTAGTTTCAATAGTCTCGTCTAAAGTCAGTATTTAGCTAATTCTACGGTCGTTATCATGATCTGATATGCCAATACAACCTGTCATTAGATTGAATGCTGTTTAACTGTTTCATATCAATAGTAAGGCCGTTCTTTATATACTAATTTTAACTGCGGATTATTCCGTTTACCTGAGTAAGATACATGTAAAGGGTTCACGGCGGGTGTGTTTACTCGACCTAGGCACCTGATCCCACCGATATGTCCAGGGATTCGTGTTTGCTCTATTATCGCTTTTGTATTCTTTATAGGATCTATGACACTGATGAATGTGCGTTATATTCAGTTTCTCATGTATGTATAAATCAGAATGTATTGTTGGATTTCCAATGGGTATGACTTGTGCTCCTTTGTTAGCTGTCCTGTTTTTATATTCTTATGAGGCAGAATTTATTCAAAAGCTTCTACGTGAGAAGAAACAATCTCTTGCTATGGGTTTCAACTCAACATTTAGATTTATCGACGACGCTTTATCCATTAACAATAGTCATTTCCATTCATTTTTCAATTCGATATATCCCAATGATCTCGAAATAAAAGACACCCCAGAGTCGTCCACTTCTGCTTCATACTTAGATATTTCATTGAAAATAGATATTAACGGCAAACAAAACAACTCAACTTTATGACAAACGGGATGATTTCAGCTTCTCCATCGTCAACTCCCCATATTTTTGTAGCAATATTCCATTTTCACCTACATATGGTGTGTATATATCTCAACTGATTCTATAATGAAAGACCTTGTTCTGTGTATGATCAGTTTTTAAATCGAGGAAGGCTACTGAGAAACAAGTTGATGTTGCAGGGGTTTTAACAGTCTCGTTCGTTTAAAGTTGGTATTTCGCAAATTTTATGGTCGTTATAAAAATCTAGGTTGTCAATGCAACCTATCATTGGTTGCCAAATGCTGTCTGACATGTTTCGTACCAATTGTTAGGCTGTTCTTGGCACACTGATTCTGATTACTCCCTTTACCTGATCAAGATATAGGGCTCACGGCAGGTGTGACCGGCCAACAGGGGATGCTTACTCATCCTAGGCACCTGATGATTGATTGATTGATTGATGTTTTCCACCACACTCAACAAATTTTCAGTTATCTGGTGGCACCCAGTTTTTGTTGGTGGAAGAGAGAACCCAGATACAATGTACCTGGGAAAAGACCACCGACCTTCCGAAAATAAACTGGGAAACTTTCTCACTTACCGGCGCGAGCGGGATTCGAACCCGCGCCCACCAGAGGTGAGAGGCCGTGTTATGTTGAGCACGATGCTCTAACCACTCGACCACGGAGGCCCCATGGCACCTGATGAGTTACTGTATATCCAGGGCACCATGTCTGCCCAAATCCCTAATTTGTATTCCTTATGGGAGTTATGATATTGATCACTGTTCGTTATCTTCTAGTTCTCATGCATAACTCAGAATTAGTGCACTCTTAAATATCTTTCAGGGGGACGTTTTGCACATAAATGTGTATTTCATAGTGTACAGACATGTATTAAATAGAAAATAAACCCAATACAAATGTGATAAATGTATATTTTTGGAATACTTATCACTCATCAGTTACTATCATAACATAATTGCGTGTTGTTTACGCCACACCGGCGATAGTTCCGCTATATTGCAGTTATTCGGAGCATGGGGAGCAATAGGTGATAAATTATAAAGCATCTATTGCCATATGTAATTTTATGTCACCAATGAGAAAATTACACTCTTCTATGAGGCATCAACTGTACATGATGCAGCTTGAAAATTTAAATTTAGACGTGCGCTTTCTACTTTTACCAAGATTCAATTTTATTAACTTTATAGAATTTGGTAACCTAATATTAAACAAATTACATTGTTACAGTTTTTAATGTTATCCCTAACAGCGTTTAGTCATTCTTTGCATTTCTGCTCCAACTCCATTATCAGGGCTGTAGACGCTGTCCTGTTATAGAAGCATTGAAGACCGATCACTCGCAGTCACAACCCGGCCGAATATCTGTAACAACACACGGTATAACCAGTTTACACATTCCCAACAATCAGTAGAGGTCCTCGTTTGGTCTGTTTGAGGACGGGCACCTGCTGACAAAGAGTGTGCATTAGTGTATATGATGACGAGTTTTGATAAATCTGTTAGGAAAAATTATTTCTTATACCATTTACCAACATATTGTAATTCTAGTTGCCATGTATTCCATGTTCTGTTATGTATTTTACCATCATGTTATGAAATGAAATAAATCAGCATTTCCTTTTATTTTGCTTGACTCATTCTTCTCCCCCATTATGGTAATCAAGTATTGATAATGTACTATTTGCTTGATTTTGGGAAGTGTTTTTGCTTTTTGTAATCCATGTATTTTCCCTTTAAATGGAAGGATTGTGAGGACTAATTTTTCATCAATATAGATCCCCTGCAGTTCATTTTAATATAGAAAATCTATTGATGTTATTACATCTAAATTTCATCAATGAAAACCTCGCAATGTTTATATCAAAGTTCAAGGAACTCTAGTTTAAATAGAAAATATCTCAAACATTTTCATCTTTGTATTTCGTTTAATAAGTAAATATAGCGAAATTGACTTTACGTTTTATAAATTCTGTCTTCCAAGACGAAATCGAAATCTTTGACATTATTTTTCTACTTCCAATAAACACCCCTGTTTCTGTTCATTCTATAAAGAAAAATGTCAAGTTTCGGGTAAAACTCAGATCCCCTACCCTACTAATAGATATCAATATTTAGTTCTTGACATTAATATTCCTTTTATTACATAATGAGGATTATGAAACCCATGCTATAGACATCAGCTGTAGCTATCAGATCAATTTCATTGCCGTGAAGAACCTTTGAAATATAATATAACTAATTTCAGTCATAATCTTCGTTTTATCATATAATGCAAATGTAAAATGCAATTATGTATTAGTACCTGATTCCCGTACCAATTATTCGGAAAAAGATATCCATGTATTTATGAATAGTGATAGCAGACCTCAATATAGCAATCGATATTCGTATTTAGATGTTTTAGACCTGTTATGATTGGAAATAAATTTTCGTAAAATGGCTGAAATATTGCCGGTGTAAACCCATAATTAATCAATCTTCCAACTTAGTGTCAGGTCATCCGAATCTTCCAACTTAGTGTCAGGTCATCCGAAGATATCATTATTTCGATCATAGTATAGTAATAACTATCCAAGCGGAAAAAGAACAGTATTTAGCACATGTGTCTTAAGTATAACAGTACATACAGATTAATACAGTAACCAGAGTACAGGACATATTGCCTCAAGATGGAGACTTGTTATACGAAGAGCGCAACTCCTAATATTATTGACTTACCAGCCACATATTTTTAATTCGTTTCACTTTGTGATTCACAATCGAGGATCTCGGTAACTTTTGGTAACAAGTAATTGAATGAGGATATTAAAATGAATTGAATGAAAGTGTAGTAAATAAAAGATGGTATTTATGGGGGAACTTTAAATTATATCAGAGATGTCTCCAGTCTACGTTATAAAGCTACATCATAGTCTTACCCCAGTCATCGACACTGTTTCTGCATCTGTTGACAGCTGGTTCAAGATGTTTAGATCAATCGTTTCCAAGAAACTGTTACCCTATATAATTCACATTCAGGATTCTGAAGCTGTCTCCCTTTGATCCGTATTTTATCGATCAGTGATCTGGCAGGTTAAAAATGTTTGTAGTTAATTTTGTAGGAGTTCCAGTTTCAAGAAACTATTTACCCTACATGACTTAATCTTTCGCGGAATTGCACATAACCACTGATGATTCGGATGCTGTATCTGACCCACATTTCCTGGATAGGTGATCGTCATATATTTTTTCTTACAACAGAACCATTACTCGGTAATTGCTATTTTTACATGTGTGTAATTTAGACTTGCATGAATGATTTCTTACCATTCATTATTCGGTTAAATGCATCTGACCTAGTTTTTCCAAACAACCTCATTAATCATTAACAGAGTAACGCAATCTTTAAAACAGCTTGGGATCACAAATAAACTATATCTATTTCCTCGAGACTTCTCCCTGATCATTCAGAATGCCGTTACTCCTTCTCAGTACTTTCAGTACTTTGATTGATATTTGTGTTAGTGGACTGTTAATGTAATACAACAGTAGTGAATATAGTCAACTTCTCTAACCACATATTTATTTATTATAAAACATTATACAATGTTCAGATCTGGTAATGCGGTGTTTCAGGAATTTTACAAGACTGGCATCCTATCATAGAAATATGTGTACGATGAATAATTTCTCCCTAGATGTAACTTTGAAGAATGCATTCCATTTGCCCAAAATTTATTTCTAATTTTTAGATACCTAACGTTCACTCATTCCATTCAAATGCCTTATTTTCATAGATACTTACTTTTGTCATACATTTGATATGTCCAATTACGTACGGCGTATGAATTTATATGAAGAAAATATGCATGCTAATTGTGGTGTAGCATCAGTTAAACAAATGGTATTTTTAAACAGAAATGTTATCGAATCATAATTTCATGCTGGAATGTGAATAATTCTTCCCAGTTAAAACCAGTGTTGAACAGCACGTGGCTATTCACGCAATTAAGCACATGAAGAGGAATTCTCGAATACGCCGAATCAAAATTCTATTTTGATTAACACAATACTGTGTTATTATTTTTACAATACAACTGACTTGCGAATTTTCCTTAAATTTAATTGTAAAACTGTATATAATAATAATATAATGCTGAGAAATGTTTACTAGTCATGAATATTACATCAGAATGTTGTCGTGTGTTCGAGTAATACGTCAATTCCTCGAGACAAACAAGTTTTGAGTTCGACCTATTTTTGTCCAATTAGAATTGTCCTCAAGAGTATGATGTTGATTTTCTGCTAAGCCCATAGAGTGACCATACAAACATCGTGACCCTGTACATCTGTTACTAATTCTGTCTTGTCTTGGCATTAGTTTTCTCTCTCTCTCTCTCTCTCTCTCTCTCTCTCTGTATTAGATTTTGTGAACACTATTTGTTCTCATGGTTAGCATCTTAACGAAAAGATGTTTACTATCGTTGTGACATATGGTCTTTCCTAATATCGATGAACAATACATTTTAATTTGTTTCCATTTTGATTATGATATCCTGCCCACTGCTTTTTTGTTGTTGTTTTTTTAGTCGTGGTTTACAGAAGACGATAAAATCAAAATTCAAAAAAAAAAAAATGACTCTAATCATTCTTACATTTTGTTATTAGATCTATGCTATTAGTCTGTTGGCACTAAACATTGATTTATGATGTGATCTCTGGGACCCGTGATAAATGAATGCGGGGGTGAGCTCTCCATCAGGATTACGAATTTTTACGTTCAACCTAATTATAGAAGGAAGGATGGCGCGTGAAGTCAAAATCAAAAATGGAGAACATAGTAATTCTAATTAAAGAAACTAATTTATGATTAGACATTGTATGTTTTCAGTAGTTTGTTTGTCTGTTTGTTTGTAGTTTGTCCAGGAAAGGGAGAAACAGGGCAATGAAAAATTACGTGTATTTCAACTCATAAACACATGTAGTTGTGGTAGAAGCGAGCTTGCCGCCATGAAACCGAGGATCTACCATTCTCGTACCGTTGTGAAATACTAAAGTTCAGTATGGATTTTTTTTTTTATGAAACGTATGAAACGAAATGACAGTGGCAGTAAAAATCCTACAGGTAGATTTAATAACTTAAAATAACAAGACTTGTTGACGCATAACTGTTCGTCATAATGGTGTCTCCATTTGTGAGATGCTTTGGCAAGAGGGAGAGGTACTGACGCACTTGGGAGTCTGTGGAATCAGGAGACCTAACTGGCATGCTTCCTCCATACTCAGCTGCTTGACATTTGTGGGGCGGATCACAGGGGCGTGGTTACAACACGTGAACCTTGCCTCCTCCGTCATGCTCCTCCGTGGAGGAGACCGAGAACGAGTCCACTTTTCACTAGATATACGATAAATCAAAGGGTCGTCCGAAGACGAGCTACTGCCAGAGTCTCGTCTTCCGTCATTCACATTTTGGCAACCTTTTTTGTCTGTGTTTTGAATTTTGATGATCGGAGTGATATGCATTGGGAAGTTGTTGGAGTTGATTTTTGAGACAGGAGTCTTTGGTTCGGAAGACACGCTTAGATGTTGTGCTGTTAGTAGAGAGGGTCTCGTTCTTGATGGAGTCTTATGCTCTGATGAGAGGCTATGATGCTTTGTGTTTACCAACAGGGGACGTTTTGGACGAACTTTGTCCTTACCAACTCTCTCGTAAGGGTCCTGTAGTTGATGAGAATCAAACATAGGAATACTTCTATTAAGGTTCAGCGCATTTTGAGAATGGGCACATGTTGATAACTGTCGATTAAACATACAGTGGGGGTTCGGACAACACACTTTCCGACCTTTGCCCTCCTCCAGCAAATCGCTGGTGGGAGGACATATCGTGTCGGATTTGACCTTGACTATAACTCCCCCTGGATGAAGGAGCTCATGCTGTTTATGAACCCACTCAGCGGTGCAATCATCCGTGTCTAGGAACACAATAGGTAGAGCATCACGTGACTCGTCCGTGATTGTAACCTGAGGTACCAGAGGAGCATCATCTGCGGAATGCTGGGTAATATCACCGAGCGCAAACTTTCTGCTCGTATATGACTTTAACGAATCATGGTATTCACTTTCACTTTTACAACTTTTAAATCCCACACCTTGACTTTTTTCTTCGGTTTCAGATATGAGCGCTTCCTCATTTTCGTCGTTGGTGACTGCGAGAGAGGTTTCTTTTCTGAAACATCTTAACTTTTCTTTCACGAATCTTATCAGGGGTTTTCGAATCTTTGTCCTGTAAAATACGTACATAAGGATGAACAGAAGTAAACCTCCGAGGATTGCCGCAGTGTTATATCCCAAGGTAGGGTCGTATGTGTTGTAAAACAGAGCTTCAGCCGATCGGTACTCCTCTTCCGGATTGAGAGTAGTTTGAGAAGTAGGGGTTATTGTGGAGTTGACGGTGTTTTCATCAAAAATACTGTACATCAAAGTGGAATTGGGTGGCCTTTCTCGTTCTTCTGTAGTATTATCATCTTCTAGCATTTCGTCATGAATCTGTAAAAGATACAAATTTACCATTTCATTGGCACCGTACTTCGTATTATTAACAAAGGTCCCCACCACATGCTTTTCAGGCTTTTAAGTGTTGTCCTACAACATTTAGTTCACTTCAGAAGATTTTTTAGATAACACTATAAAAATTCACAGCTGAATTGAACAACAAACATCGGTTAAGAGCTGTCAAATTTGTCTCGAAAATGGGGAGCAAAATGCCTCTTACTTATCAAAAAATAAACCTTATTGATTGATTTTTTTCTGAAGTTTTATGATCAGTCGCGGAGTTCGTGATTGGTGTTGGGTGGAGAAGGGTTTTTTTTTTCTCTCGCCACACCTACAGGACAATAATGTCGTTCGAAGAGTATGCCGTGACATACACCGTCTATTATCTTTACCCAGAATTCGCTATACCAGGAAATGTCTCATCAGCCTTAACATTTGGATACAACATAAATGCAATGATACTGTCAGTTGCAATAAGATTCTGCTTAAGTGGTGGTCTTAGGATGACACACATCCCTATTGTCACGCTACGGTGTTCCAGAATCTTGCAAAACATCAATCCACTTAAGTGCAGGTGAAAGTAGTATCACTTTATCCACGAAAAGTGGGATTTTTGTCCTTAAAACACGTATTTCCGATTTCTGTCTTTGTACTGTTCTTTGTATTGCCAAGTGCAATGACCTCAGCTACCTCGCATAAAAAAAACACCTACCTACACATATCTGAAACATTAGCTGTAATATGAAGTATCTTCAGACGGAGATGATATAAGGGTTTTTTGAACCGAGGCAAATTTCCTGGGATAATCTCTACCACATCCAACTGTGCAGTGCTCTTGGTGTCTGACAAAGTTAATCCGAAGTACGCTTCAATGGCGTCGCAAGAGATGAGTCAAGTCATCAATCACAAAACCGAATTTTCACCACATCTAAAAGACTCAGCAGTTTTAACTTTAATTGTGATTTTTTTTTAATTACTCAACACTAAAGTGTTATTGGAGTATAGTGTGATTTAGTCCCCCTCACACCAAATGATCGTGCAAATTTCATCACGACGTAATGTATAATTCATCTAAGTGTGAAATGTGTTTCGAAGACTAATTGACGGCATTGATTTCCGCTTCAGTCTTCGTCTCTAATGCGTTTTATTATTTAATTTGGGAGACCTCAGAGCACGCACACTATACACTAACATGATACCTAAAATGACCCCGTAATTTAGGGGATGTATAAGTTAGTTTAACTGTGTGAAGGACTTTACATTAACACAATATGATTTACCCCATTTTTGCTGAAGTGACCTTAACCATTTCTCGAACATATGAGGGAAATGTCAAGGACTAATACGTTATTAGATTTTAAATTCTTACTGTAAACGACGCTAGAATGGGTATATGGAAATAACTTAACACAACTCGGTTAAAATAATCTGGAACAATGAATCTATCGACATAGGAGTGATGTGAATCGCTTTAAATTTACAAGTGAGCTGCATTAATTCAGTCATGAGTCGTTAAATTCGGTATGTTCTCAAGTGCCACATTAATTCTGTCACGTCGTCTCGTCATTGAATTGCATCACAATTAAAAGTGGCCTAAATTAATTCAGCTTTGCGTTATCTCTGCCGTTGATTAATTGACACCCCCACCTATCCATCTCTTTAAGTGATTTGATTTTCTACAGAGAGGGGAGACTAATAATGATAACGATTATTGCACAGATGTATCATCATTACGTAATATCCAATCAGCTGCATATTTATTTCGTTCCCATGGTTGACAATATCAGTGCATCTTTCTACTGGTTGTGTAACCGAACGTGTTGCAGGTATGCATCCGCACTAGCGACTGCAAAAACCGAGGTCACGTGTCACAGCAGGTGTGGCACGATAAAGATCCCTCCCTGCTCAATGGTCATAAACGCCGAGTATAGGCCCAAATGTTGCCTTCACTGGCAATGGTGACGTCTCCATATGAGTGAAGGGACGTCAAATAACATACAATCAATCAATCTTAGTATCACGTGTTATGACAGCAGCTATACTACAGACAAATTCAAAAAGGCGGTAGCACACTGCTAAAAGTTACGTTAATTGCGCGATAGATGACAACGCTTACATTCAAATTATATTCACATGTGATCTGTTTTTAAATTTCTTTCCGTGCTTGTCAGTCCACAAGATGTGACAGCCATGCTGTTACGGATCAGCCGTTATGTGTGATTAGCTATAGACGGCCATTATCGTGTGACAATCTGTTGTCAGATATGATAGTGATATATTTGGTATTGTGATGTCACTACAACATCATTCAAAGGAAAATCATATTGGAATATGCATATGCATTAAGATTATGATCGCCCGTCGATTGGATGAATTACACGAACAAATGATCAAAAGAAAGTAAACACAAAGAGCGGTAGTTGTAGTTATTATAGATAGAAGACTAGATTAGGAAAATACAAAACAGGAGACTATATTATACAGAATTCAAATAAAACAATTTAGCGGGAAATGTTAAAGCTCGTCATGATTATTTTTCAAAAGCTTTTGGAAAAATGATTTTTATAGTCTGCAAGAAACATTATTTCTTCCTATGTACCGATCAGTAAATTAACCAGCGTGTACAGGTCTACATGTATATCGATTTTCTATCTGCTAGGGGTTGCGTACTATTACCCCCTGGGTCATGGACTACCCCCGGCTATATCTCAAAAACTGGGGGTCATACAACTGTCGATAGGATCAGAGAGATGGATCACCGTCCAATAATTCGATTGATTCCTTGACGAATACGTTTCCGCAAAACTTCTGACACAAGCATAACCGTTATTCATAAATCTTGGAGGAGCTTGCCCTCTTCATGAATTTATACACAACTGCCTCGGACAGACGTTTATTTGAATGAATTCAGATGATTCAGTAATTGATACAAACAACCAACTTCACTTGAATCTAGAATTCATAATATTTATAAACGGCGAGGAACAAAGGCTGTTAAGTTAGCCCGCTTTTGTCGTTAATCGCCTCATTAAAACTGAAGTTTGAGTTTCAAGTACGATGTAAATCTGTTAGAACATTCACCTTGAAATACGTCAAAAGGATGAGCAAAATTGTGCTTTATCGATTGTCCTCCAGTGAAAAGAGTATTACCGACATTAAGATTGGACTTTTGCATGAAATAGTGAATGCCACACTGAACGTAGAGCGCTGTAGCAATTAGTTAATCGTCCGATTAAAAATCAACGATATGAACGGTTATTTTATTATCCAAATGGTCACGGCAAAAACCTTAAGGGCACTGACAAGGAAAGGAAAGACATACCGTAGGAAAGGGTTTAGAACATAGGCGTTTTTCATTTTATTTTTATTATAGTTGTTTGACTTCCAGTTGACTGTATTTAATAACCCTATTATCCAAAATTACTTTTCAAATCAATAGTGGTCAAAGCTTCTTGTTGGGCTGATTAGTGGATTAGTGAACAATATTCAATGTGTAACATTCTGTAACATTATTCTATGTGTTAGCAGGTGCTTGTCGAGGAGACTAATTCCAAAACCCAGAAACACGGCAGCTGTGGGTAATTCAGTATTTTGATAACAAAGATGACTTCGTAAGAAAAAAAAGCTCTAGAATCACGTGTCGTATAGTTAATAGATATCTTTATGAGCTATACGGACTTAATAAATATATTTATGAGCTAAGCGGACTTCATAAATATCTAATGAGTTAAGCAGACTTAATAAATATTGCGGACTTAAATATCTTTATGATCTAGGCGGACTTGTCTTGATTAAAAGCCTGATTTTCCTGATGGCTTGGAGTCATTTTGTTTTCTTTCATTGTTTCAATATACTGTATTCTAATGTAATGAATAAATCGAGACATGACTCTACAATGCGATATACGCGCGTTCCACAGTTTCCATTTGACAGCTGCCAACTGCAGTTCCCGTGAAAGGTCCTGATACAATGTTGGAACCTGTGTCAATACAAACAAGACAGTTATGTGTATAAACACTCGTTAACCTCTAGTTCCATCTCTGGCTTTGTAACAACCATCAATTACATCACCACAGCCTTCTACATAAATAAAGCCATCTGTTGCTTATGACGATCAAATCCACCGCCATTTCTGCCAAACTTCCCAATCAGTTCACACATTAATCTTCATATAATTATTTAAGCTGGAAACAATAACTTCTATAGCTCCAAGAATTCATTTCGTTGCCAAGGATATCAGATCAATGACACAATTTTTTGGTCTAGCTTTGATGATTGACGTTCTTGGACAGAAGAGGGCACTTCTAATCTTGCTCATGGGAATATCAAGAATCAGATCAAATTTTCTAGGAAACGAATTAATGAAGAATCTGCATCTGCTACCCGCCACGCACGCAGTTATTTCTGTTTGCAGTAGAAATGGTCAGATTCCCATATAAGATATCAAACGCAATATAAAATGTAAACCGTTAATGATAAAACTCTAGATTCTTATTATCATTAGACTAAAATTGTAAACATTTTAGCACATAAAACAAGTCTGAAGTGACAAATCTGAGACTTGTTACGATAAGTCTTTGGTAGTCATAACCATTGAGCAAAAGCAGACTGACTGAATTGATTAATAACGAACCACTCAATGAGTAAATATCTAATGATAAAAAAGATTAATGTAGCTTGTGCTCATTGTAGAACATTAATCGAATATCCTTCATTCTGACAATTCCATAACATGTAGTTACATCAAACTGGAGTTCAAATCTATTCTATGTACCCATTGTTCACTGATAAACAATTCAAAGCTTACAAATCAAGGACATTACTACATGATTTATAAAACACTTTGATAAGGGGAAAATAAAAAACTCTTTGCTACAGAATCGTAATATGAAATCAATTTTATTATGTCTTTCAATCCGTTTAAACGAAAAACGATAGATCTTATTGCCTGCACAGTTTTCTATTTTGTACAATAAGGATAAGTATACACTATTATAATCAAACTTTCACTAAATTTGTTAAAAAACATCGTCAACAGAAACAAGTAATATGTACGTAAACTTACCACTGGCCAAAACTCCAAATCTCAAAAGATAATCAACTTTTAGTGAAGTTAACAGCGCGTGCGTTACCCTAGTCTTAAATCACTGCTAGGAAGACTCGCACGTGTTGCCGTGCAGCGGACACCCTGGGGTTTTCTGATTGGGTAATATGACTTCTTATTATACCCTCGCCAATCCACCAAATGATATCGTAATATTTAAAACGGGGGTCTCACATTTCTCCCCCTACAGTGTTGGGATCTACATTTAGTCTATTAACACCAATTCCGGTCTACATGAAGCACATTGTTCCGGAGGTACCCATTATTGTATAGTGTATCAGTTTATGCAGTCAATGTGTCTCCCGCCTTTTCTATCTACATTATACAACAAATATAAAGAATCTATCATTTTAAAGTTATTCTAATTTCAACAAACAATACGCCTTTATGAAAATGACGTAACTAAGTGATCAGGCGATGTCTCAGTATTAGTAAACAGCTCTCGGAAGAGACGTAAAAAAAAAAAACAACCAAAACTTTGAACAAAGGGAAATTATAAAAATGACGAAACGCTGTAACTGGTACCTTGTAAAATTAAGATGTCATGCTGATCCACTTAAGATCAGCAACAGTCTGTCACTTCAGGGGGTTCAAAGGTTTGCCTCAATTTACTTTCAAATTTAACGTTGATACTTCCACTAATGCACCTCTGTGTTTAATGAACAAGTGAAGCTAACGAACAGCGATCAATCTCATAAATCCTATAAAGAATACAAAATTAACGGGTCCCTGGACATACCAGAGGTGGGATGCGTTTATAACATTGTATGACCCAATCATTACCTGCTTAACACTGACATGAATTTCTATGTGACGTTTATCGTTGAAACGCTTTCGGTGTTTTCAAGAAGTTTTCTATTGTATACATTACCGTCTTTGCAGATGCAAGGATTGCATGAAAAGTGCAATGATAGTATAAATGTTCTTACTTTCATCGTAAATAGCAAGTTTTATAGAATAAAAAAGTGTACCAAGTGTTGCAAACACACCTTAAAACACGATAGGCTACTTAATAGAGATTGTTTGTTATAAGTACCAGGCAAAGAAACAATCAACACTTTGGCGCTTGTGAGTAAATCCTGAATAGTGCATTTAAGTGATGATACGAAACAAATGCTTCCGTAGCGCCCCCTCCAGGCGAGAATTCCCACCAATGACGCACGAGAAGTTAATTGTCTGTCTGCGGGGGCAAATACAGAGGCCAGTCCTATCATGTCAAGGCACTCAACCTGTAAACTTCACAGCGGATATTCAAAAAAAGCAGCAAGTTTCAAATTTATGAATCATTATTTTATCCCATAACAACACTCCCCTGCGTAGACAAACATGTCCTGATAATTTATCAATAATCCCGGTTTCCTTTTGAAAAAAAATATCTTGAGCTGTCAACATTTCATGCTAATATTATTTTTGTTTTATTACTCTGACATAATACTCAATGAAGATTTATGTACTTTTTAATTAGCATTTATTTGTGTATTTTTATAAAGAAAGGAGATTCGTTAACCTACATTTTTTGTTTACACTCGCTATAACTTGTAGTACGCATGCTATTGGGTCCTATTTTCAGCACGCCCGACTTTTGTCTAAATCATTTTTTTTTTTTTAAATCCCATTGTTTGTTCGACATTACGATGTACATAGTATATGCCGAACCTTAATATTTTATTAAACTGTGACTACACGTCTGAACGAAGCGGAGGACAATCGATCTCGGACTTATTGGCGTTTTCACTAGTTTTTTTTTTTTATTTTCACTCGAGAACTTCGTACAGGCATTAGAGACGGTCACACTTACAGTCATTAATTAATTCAATTGCTAATCAACTGAGTGACAGTGTTTCTTATGTTGGAGACATTTTCACCCTTACAATGTCAAGAACCTATTCAATCACCGATGGTGCCTAATCTCACGGACAGACGCTCAGTATGATGAATACATCCTACTCTGATTAGTGACGACCGATATTAGAATTTCATGCAATCCTGTCTTTACTTGTTCGATCTTAGACTTTGTCAAAGAGGGACTATACGGTACATCTGACATAGAGGCTGTGATCCACGTGATGCTAGTTGTTTTGATGTAAAGTTACGCTTTGTCATATGATTTTTGAACATTTTATACTTTTTCCAAGAACCTTTTATTTAGGTAAGAGACAACACCATCAAGATAACGGTCACATAACGAATATACTGAAACATTCCCATTTCTACAATATTTATATCTGCATTTCTGTTATAGTAGAAGAGAAGATGTATCGGCATTAAGAAACAATGAAATAGCATACCTGCAGCGGATAACAGTCCCGTGAAAAGAGGGTTCAGACAAGCACGGCATATTTACCTGCCGTGAATCAATTTCCCAAATTCACTGGGTGCGTCCAAATTTCAGCAACTGTGCTTTATATTGAAAAGTACTTTTTCAGCAATTGAAGTGAGATGAAATTGATAATGGTTACCAAGCAACACGTATGTATGAATGATGCAGTCACCGTCTCTCTTGAACAAAATCCATGGCAACGCTATTGGAATTTCGGTCCAAAACCTGTATTTACCTGGTTTTCTGTTATAAACAGGCGGATAACGAACTAACTTCCTGACACAACAACATATCCTGCAGAAAATTGTCACGTTTTAAAAACTTGTAGGATAAAACAATCAATATGTCTCATTGTATCCGTGTATTTCACGTCCCTGTGATACGAATCAAATCCTGTAGAGGAGAATTCTCTAATTCCGTCCAACCTTCTCTTTATTGCAAATCAACATCACCCGGTGTCTTCCCACATAACCTCGAGCCGGTAACGACAGCGCTGATACGGGTGTATTGATGATTGGGAGGAATGTTGACACAATTCTCAATACTGTCACCGGCAAGATCTGCTGTAATAAATATCGGGATCGTTAAAAAGCTGAGGTAAGGTGAAAACATAGAATTTCTAAGCACGCGAACACAGATCTGTCACATGATTTAGCGCGACAGCTCCACTGAAAGATACTCCCATCCAACGTCATCGTGCACGCGAGGTTTCCGCTTGTTACACAGACATTGAATGGAAAGACTTAGTTGGACCAGTGAATATTTCTTTGCTTCATTTACTGAATTTGATAGTCTCTATTTTCAATGTATAACAATGACTTGATATGCAAGAAAAGAAAGAGAGAGAGAACACACACAGAGAGAGAGAGAGAACTCTGGGACGAACTTGAACCTTATTCATCAGAAAAAAAATCTTGTTCAAATTTATCAATCTTCATAATACATCCCTTAACATATTATGTCGTAATTACAAAATGCATTAAATTGATTTATCTGACCGTAACACGGACTTATCAAATCATTGCCGAATCAGAATGCACGGAAATTGGCAGAATTCGTCATGAAACACATTAAAATCACGCCATTGCAGATTACGTTTATCCTAAACATCAAAATAAGGAAGCATGAATGGTCTTCACAGATTATTGATGATTGCTGTTCCTTTAGATCTCTGGATATCAGATGATAATGTGTCAGTCTTGTTCTACAAATTTTGTTTGACTTCTATGAATATTGTCTGAAATAATAATGTTTGCATAAAATATCCCTACATCTTCCTTAAGGTAACTCCATACTCGCAGTTTTATCTGATACAAGTTTAAAATGTGTATTTATTTCCATTCATTACAGTTAAAAGTAACAAATTATCAAATAAAATACATAGGTCATCACATTTTTAAGACGTGAGACGTACATAAATAGAATCATTTATCACCGTCAGAAAATTGCAATTTTCCTTAAACAGCGTTATCAAAATTCCATACAAACTGGTCATGACAATATAGTAGCATTCATAACAATTTCATGAAACTGTATCTTCACAAAAATATACAAAATGTCTGTTAAAAATAAAGGAAATCTTCGCATAATAGACTTGATAAAAAAAAATCAATAGAAACAGAGTTATTGCCCTTGGATTCAATATTTTGAAACGTATCATCGATTATTCATCTATAACTTTGACTCTTTAAATATTTTATTTTTAACAAGATTTTTTACAATAACTATACGAAAAGACTCCAACAAAATTTACGTTCCTATCATACATAAATCTAAATAAACCATTGATTTTGCAAAATCTGATGACATCACAGGAGGGTGGAATACGCAACTTCCGAGTTGCCCGATGGTTCTTTCCCTTTATGGAACTCTTACGCACAGTGAGACACAATACATACTATCGTCCACATGCGATGGGTACAAATGCTTATCGCTGCCTTCATATATTGCCTAAAGGCCGATTATCAGACATCATGTAACTCTCCCCCCCCCCCCCAAACTGCAGGGACACACAATATTAGTAAGTTTATTAGTATTCAATAATAAAATAGCTCAAACAAAAATCGATAATCACCATTTTTCTTTGATTGAAATATCACTCGTGCAGAAGAGGAAATAAAAAATAAATTTCGTATTTAATTTAATGACCTAATTCAATCAAATATTATTTTTGATATGGTCATTTTAATGTATACCAACGGCTGATATAAACAAAATGAACTCTTTCATTCGTGTTATCCGTATTAACATATAGCTACAGCGTAGTCTATATAGTATGTGTATATATCTTGTACCCACCCAAGCGTTCAACAGAACACTGAACGTACCTCTATCACAGAAGAGCTGATATCTCGGAAGTTGCGTATTACTTTAAACAACTAAACAAGGTTTAAATCCAGTAAAGCCTTGCGAATTCTGAAGCCAACAGAGACCGTATCACCAATAAGTAAATCAAAGACCGCTTAGATCGCTTTCCAATATGGAAAAGGAAGATCTTATGGGTGCATTCTGTATGAATACGAGTGAGGTGGAATCGAACATTTTGTGACTAAAACTTCTAGAGCCCTATATGTTTTCTGTGTAATGTGTTATTATAGACACAGAACGTGAACAGTCGTGCATGTTGACTTAATGATATTGTTCATAGTGCATCAACATTTTTGTGATGATGTTAGAATTTTTCCTTTTGATATGGAATAAGAACTTTAGTGGATATATAAGGCACCCTCCCCCAAATGAAAATAAACTTTAACTGCAAAATGCAGAGTGCTGTGTGACTGTTCCTAGTTTTATATTTTCTTCCAATATCAATTGATCTAAACACAAATTGAAAGGCTTCATAAATAGAATCCTTTGACATCCGATTCTTTTGAATCGCTTTATTGAGTTTGATATACAAGGGAATATAGATATAATTTATTGCCACAAAAATAGTTGACATTGATTACACGACAATTGTAAGCATTTTAAATGAATATTTTGTAAGTTAATTTATTTGATATAACGCTTTACCACACTCACCGATCCGCGGACTTCCGTCGGTAAGACAGAAAAAAAATGAATTGATTTTTATGATATGCTATGATGATTGTCGAATATATGCATGTCGATTTATTGACTCTGGCAGCTGCGCAGAGAATGCACGGAGGAAAAGGGTAACATTTTGAAGATATAAAGTGTAAAGTTTTCTTAAGTGACCTTGCTTTTTAAAATGGGATTTTATTTATTCTTTCATGTTTCTTCTGCGCAAAAAATTTATCTAAGTTGTGGTTGCTGACACATATCACTGAGGTAAATTAAATGCTTCAAATTCACTAGTCATCCTCACAGAAGTGAAATACTGCCTTTTGTATTTCCAATTTCGCTTTGATGTGCAGCTGTTTCTCAAACCTGAATCATTGCTATTAGATTATCCTTTTGTATATAGATATAAAGATATTTCCCCCGCAATGTGAACTTAGAGAACTATCTAGATTAGAACTGAGTTCATTTATACCCTTCCGTATATTTTTGACGGACGGCACACTAACACACTATTCTCTTGGTCATGTCCTCAGAGACAAATCGGGTCAAACATATTACCAAGGTCAAAGTGTTTGAGACAAAGCTCCAGACAATGAACTGTCTTGGTATCTAACTCGTAATAAAATGTCACACCGAGGTGGATGGTTTTTTTTCATAGACACTGTCGAATGTAATGCTGTTTTATTGCCTTCTAGGAGAGGAGAAAACAAATTAAGCCGATTATTTGTGGCCTTTTTCACTTTAAAAAAATCCGTGCGTGTTCCTAAATTTTTTTAACGCTGAACGTTAGTTGCATACTTTTTAAAACCTGATAGGTTCAGACTCGGGAAACAAACGAGACATTTCTAAGAAATATGTGGCTTTTCTCATTATTTTCTCATTTATGATCTTGTGAAAGAAATTTAAGCATTTTATGGTTGTATACGCTAATGTTACATTCAATAAATCTTTTGAAATTGGCTTTGCATTCATCTGCAACAATGAATACATGTACATGTTTGTTGCAAACTAGTTCGATCGGGTGGGGTGAGGGTGGGGGGGTTACCACCAGTCTGCGTAATCATCATCAAATATGGAGCGTCATCAAGGTCAAAGGGTGCATTGGCTGTTCATTTTAATGTAATGATGTTAAAAAAATAGATTCTTATGTAACAAGAAATCTGCAATTGTTCAATTTCACTGTGTAATAATTTTCAGATCGTGTTATTTGCGAATGAATTCTTCTGCAAGAATTTTGCTGATATATGTAGATCATTTATACTTTCTGAAACATATATTAAACACTCATTGTATTTAAATGCATGTAAATAGCGTATCTACAAATGATAATCATCGGAGGAAGACTTAGCCTTGTGTTCTCTAGTAAGACACGACTAGCTTAGTCACTAAGCCGTTAAAGAAAAGGTTGCACCGAAGTCTTCGGAGTTGATAGATTATAGCGAACACATCGATTATGGACAAAACACGGAAACACAAAGTGGCATCAGAGAGTTCAAAGAACACACTGCTTTTGTTCAACAAAGTGAAATCGACCACTTCTTCAAATATTTGATACGAGACATAAAGCCCAAAATTGACATATGACCTGCGAATGTTCCGGCAGTAATTAAACTAATCCGAACTTCAAAGCGTAAAATTCGAAAATGAATGCGAATCTAAGTGAAAATACAACATACTAGTAAATATTGTAAAGATTTAGAATTTGCAGCGACGAGCACTAGCAACCAGTGGACAGACATATCTTACAAAGTTTTTTTTTTTAATGTGCTGTAAGCTACAAATAATACCATTGGAAGATTATATCGGATTTAGTGTCTGTCAATATCAAGCGTTTGATTTTTTGGAAAAATCAATATTAATAATTATGACGTCTTCCTTTGATGTAGGTATCCATACTAATTCCGTTGAATAGCATCCACATTAACAGATGAGCGGGGTAACAGAGATGTACATTTATGGATCTATAGGATATACCCTTTCAACCGTATATACTTTCCTATCCGTGTACAGTGGGGGTTTTATTTCGATAAAAATCCACAGAAATAATTGAAAGAAATTGTTAAGTCTATTTTCCTTAGTAATAGTGACATTGTAAGAAAGCAACTCACAATAGTGATATTGTAAGAAAACAACTCACATTTTACATTGTTGTTAAGTCTATTTTCTTTAGTAATAGTGATATTGTAAGAAAACAACTCACATTTTACATTTTTGTCTTGAAAAACTTCATTAGCATGTTATACGCACGAAAAGTTTAATTATTATTGCTTAACGATGCGCGCTCCCGAAAGTTGCGGAACAGTACAATCTGAACTTGACGGCATTCGTCATAAATTGATTACAACATTGTTATACATCATAAATTCTCTGTTTTAAATGTGTTTTGATTTAAGCTTGAACTGTGTTTCAAGTAAGTTAAATATATGCCAAATATACTATATCAACTGATTTAAAGTTATTGTTTATTTGATAGCATTATTACGTCATGAATAAGACTTTCCCCTTATATATAGTGGTAATTTTCACAGGGGCCTAAGATACCATTTTAAATTATAATAATTAAAAGAGTTCGGTTATACAATATGTTTCGTTTCGGTAGGTTTTGTTTCGTTTCGGTAGGTTTCGTTTCGTTTCGGTAGATTTCGTTTCGTTTCGATTTCGTTTCGCACTTTACAGGTACCCATATTTTGTGTTAATAGAAGATGAAAAATGTATTTAAATATGAATTTGCTCGACGCATGGGCTGTATGTTTTCTGAAGGGAAAGTCCCCTGAATTTATAAATGTTTTCATAGATTTTGGCATTTTTGCCAGATTATGCCAACTTCACGCTCCTGTCGTATAACACAAAGCAATTTTGGATCAAATTAAACGTAGTTTGGGTTTGTTTATATGTTCCTTATTTGAATGCCAGATTTGGGGACTCCATCTACTGAAATCCTCCATTTTCTGGACCAGATGACTGTAGAAACTGTCAAGTGTACCTGCTTCCTATATCACTGCTTGTTGGTTTTTTTTTATATATATATAAATTGAACTATTCTATATTCATTATGGAGATTCAATTGCATTATCTGCAACAAAATGAATTTGCATCTGAATTTTGAAGTGCGAACAAGATCGATTTCATTTCTATCGGGCTCATTAATAGACATAAATCTCCATGTTTCTCTCATATTTTACAATTCGTCATATATATAGATAATAAAAACATACGTGACTGAAGCCTTTTATGGCCTCCGTGCTCCAGAGTGAGGCGCCGTCAGCAGAGCCTACATACAAAACGTAGTGGATTTCTGTAGTGAACTTACTTAGACTGATTAAAAGTTTCATCATTCACACTGATGATATTTCTTTATAGATTTATCGATAGCATGTTTAATAGAATACAATCTAACGTACAAATATCAATTAGGTAAAAACACGTCCAGCTCCGAGAACACGAGATCAGACGAGATGACTTCCGAGATCAGTCTAACTCTGCTTTTATCAAAGCATGACTGAAATCAATTTTTAGTTCATCTCATTTTTCTTTCTTTTTTTAAATGTTCGTGCTAGTAATTGTAGCCAAGATAGGGAATATCCTATTGTCTTGTGCAGGTCCTGGAGTCACGTCAGATTTAAAACTGAGGATACGGGTATAGCAGCAAATAATTACATTACACGAAGTTTTGATAGGGTTTAGCGATATGTATGCTGGTGTGACTCATCGTAATTCATGCCCTCATGTATTTTTTAAAAGTGAAAATTATTCCTTAAAAGGATTCAATGCAATTTGGTTGAAATTCGTGTTTGATCCTAACAATATTATATACATTTCAATGGAAACTAGTAGATAGTTTTTCCCCTAGAAATTGTTTTCGAATCCGATAGAGACCCTTTGTCTATTTGAAAAAATAAGAATATATTTTACACACGTCACATTTTCTTTTATTTCAAAGAGAGATCAATAAGTATGTTGAAAATTACTAATGTCTAATATTGTTGTTTGATTCTAAAATATCGATAGGCTTGCATATGAGAAATTCCAATTTTAGGAAATATTCCGAATTTCTCATATGAGATGTAACTCGATTGTTCAAATGCAATTAACAATACAGTATGCTATATAAGACACGAGTACTCTTATAGGTATATATATTAGATAGAGACCTAGTACTCTTTTATGTATAACACGGAGACGTAATACTCATATACGTATATACGAGGGCGAGCCTAACTTATTTCCAGTTGAGATCAATCTCTTCTTTTTAAATGTAATTGCCCTCTAGTGTGATACTCTTAGACCAATGATGTTCAAGTGCCATCAGCCAAGAACTGAAAAAGTCATGGTCCTTTCCATTGACCCACTCCTCAACTGCCGTCACGACTTCTTCGTCAGACCGGAAATGACATCCACGGATATCCTTTTTCAAATTTGGGAATATGAAGAAGTCGCTAGGAGTTAGGTCAAAGGAATAGACAGGATGTGGTATTAATTCATACCCGTTTCGCTCTACAGCATCCATTGCAACTTTGCAAGTGTGGACTCTCGCGTTGTCCTGTTACAGCAAAACACCTTTAGAGAGTTTACCTCGGCGTTTTTCATGGATCGCGGTTCTCAGCTGGTCTAGCAAGTTTGCATAGTACACTCCAGTTATTGTACTTCTCTTGGGTAAAAATCCAACATAAGCCTTTTCCGTCCCAAAATACTATGGCCATCACCTTGCCAGAAGATGGTTGCGTCTTTAACTTCTTCAGCCTCGGGGACCCAGGCCCTACCCACTGACGACTCTGAGCTTTATTCCTTGGCTCATAATAATGAACCCAAGTCTCACCTACAGTCACCAGACGCAAAAGAAAATCATCTTTTGATCTGAAACGCTTCAACAAGCTGCTGCATACTGATGCTCTGGTTGCAATTTGCTCATCGCTAAGGGATATGGGGATCCAACAGGCCATTAGCTTGCGCATGCCTAAGCGATCATGTAAGGTTGTTGAAACGTTACCATGTGAAATGCCTAATGCTTGCGCTATTTCTTCCACCTGAATTCGCCTATCAGAGTATACCAGAACCCGAACTTTCTTGCACATTTCTTCGTCGGTGGCATCCAGTGGGCGTCCAGACCTGGCTTCATCTTCTAAAGACGTTCTACCGCATTTGAATTCTCCTACTCAGAATTTAACCTGAGCTTAAGATGGTGCAGAAGACCCATAAACATCGGCTAACTCGCCGTGTATTTCCTTGCCTGTTTTACCTTTTAAATATAAGTACCGAATCAAAGCACGATACTCAATTTTAGATGAAAAGCATGTCTTTGCGTTACCAGCCATGTTTGACATTCAAAATCTTGTTAAAGAATGACTCGATACATGTGCAATTTTGTATCCAGGTATAAAACATGTATTGAAACAAGGCATGAAAATTGTGACCATCTCGGTCGATTAGAAATGGGATAGCTGGTTACTTATTGACTCGCCCTCGTATAGCACAGAGACGTAACACTCATATACGTATATATTACACGGGAACGTAATACTCATATACGTATATATTACACGGGGACGTAATACTCATATATTACACGGTGACGTAATACTCATATACGTATATATCGCATGGGGACGTAATACTCATATACGTATATATTACACAATGATGTGATACTCATATAAGTATTTATTATGCAAGGTGAAGATAACGAGCAGTGATCAATCTCATAACTCCTACAAGCAATACAAAATAGATAGTTGGGCAAACACGGACCCCTGGACACACCAGAGGTGGGATCAGGTGCCTAGGAAGAGTAAGCATCCCCTGTTGACCGGTCACACCCGCCGTGAGCCCCATATCCTGATCAGGTAAACGGAGTTATCCGCAGTCAAATCAGTGTGCCAAGAACGGCTTAACAATCGGTATGAAACACGTCAGACAGTATTTGACCCAATGCGAGGTTGTATTGACGAACTAGATCGTTATAACTAATAAATAGTCTATTATAAAATCTGCGTAAAATCTAGAGAATGTTAGCGTTCAATATCCTGAGAATTCATTGAACGCTAACTTTGCATTGCGTAAATTGTATGCGCCCGAAACATTCCGAATATGAGCGTTCAATATTGACGTTACCGTAACGACGTAAACAAGCCAAAATGGCAGACGACGGTCCTCCGAATCTGACAGAGCCGGTATTTGACATTTACTTAAGCAAAATGTTTTACTATACATAAATTATGATGTTCCCATTTACAAAATCAGTTTGCTTCATGCATTAATGACGGGTTAAATATTGAACAGTTAAGAAATGCTTGCTGTTATTGCACAGCTGCACCTTCACCTTAGATGCCAATATTGATGAATTCTCGTCTATTTTGGAGTAGTTTGAGTGAAAAAGGGATATAATTTAACAACTAAATACTTTAGCTATATAATAAAAGGGTTATTGAACTTATATAGGTGAATATTGACACTCGTTGGCTGTCAAAATGCACTCGCAAACTCGTGCAATTTTACAGCCAACTCGTGCCAATATTCACCAATATAAGTTCAATGACCCTATAATATTACACGGGGACCTGGTGCTCTTATAAATACATGTCTATATTATATATTTGTTAAATACATTGCTTGTTGATTCTAAATACCAGCAATGCTCACTGATTTGAATGCTAGCAATGTTTGATGATTTTGAATGCTAGTAATGCTTGCTGAATTCGAATGCTAGCCATTCTCCTGATTTTAAATGCTAGTTATCCTGATTGAATGTTATATTTGCTGTTTCAGATTTTCGTCAATGCTAGTAAACGCCACCGGAACATGTATTAATGATACCGGAAGTAAGTAAATGCTGATTTCAAATCAATGAACACTGCTTCTTTCACCGTTAACGTCAAATTGAATTCCATTTTCTAAAGAAGATATTACTGTATCATAGTATGTGTAAATATTACAAAATCAGCACTGTCTGAATGCTGTTAAATATTGAATTGTATGCTGATTATTAAATGCTTTTGTGAATGGTAACGAATGCAAGTAAATGATTATTTTGCTTCCTGACCATTCTTGTGAGTGTTTATTCTTGCTGGATAAGTGTTAATGTGCAAATGTTTATTAAAGTTTTTTTGGGTTGCAATGTTCATGCTAATTTTCGTTTTTATGTTAGATTAAGGTCCTTGCACCGTACTTGATCTATCTCATCCACTCACTATTGTTAACTGAATAAAAAAAATTCTTGTGAAGTAATAAACAGATATTTTATGTTTTTCAGAATGTAGATTAACATTATATCATGAGATTTCCCCAGGTCTCCCAGTTCTCCTTACGATATTCACAATGCAGCTCGTGATAGTGGAAATTTGAATTTAATGGCAAATCGCCCGGGGTGCCAGTGCTGTTGCACTTATACAATTTTGACGGATGTCGATATGCTGGCGTATCATGCATGTTATTCTAAACTGTTTTCTTATGATGAGTCTCAAACATATAACCTCAGGTTAGTCATATGTAAACAAAATAACTTCAACTAAAACAAAAAGCTTTGAGCAGAGTGCATATACCACACCGTGATCTGAGCCGAGGGATGGTCCACATCAAATGAGTGTTTTACCATCTTTTTTCTTTCCTTTGGTCATCTTTAGAAAACAGCTGATGGACTACCACAATCTACGATCTATAAACGTTATCGTTCCCAGATTTTAACTGAGAAAAAATATCCTCGATGACTGTTATGAATGAATGCAGTCTGCGAGTTTTATAAGCTAGCTGTTATGCACTTTGAGGCAAATCAAATACTAGCGACAATCATATCTGATGTGAAGCCTTGCTGTGTTGGCATTTCCGTTCTAAATGTTAATGAGAAAAAGAGTATTCTTGCCGGCAACCTGTATAAGTCGTGGCTTCTTTCATAATGACTAAATGTCCTTGACGAAGTAACGAAGTTCACGCCACAGTTCAGAGCAAATCAAAAGTACCCCCAAGCTTTCGTTGTTAGCCCGAGGGTCAACAGCGTGTGTGATAGTCTAATGTTCTTACAAATACAATCAATAAATGTGATCTTATTTGGTTGTATACATGTATTACCCTAGCTCAAAATTGCCGTTGTCATATTATAAAACTTATCTGTGTTAAGAGGTACAAAATTACTTACTTCCGTGTTGCAATTATACAAATATTTCAATGTAATATAAATATCATATCATAAACATAGTAACTGTGTATTTTACCAGACAATTGCAATGTGCATGTCTACAGATTTGGTTTTATTTTGATTCTGAAAAGATAATAACGTTGTATTCCAGTTTAACCCAGCTACAGTCGGTTCCTCACCTCGCGTTCATACTGGGTTATCACTTTGGACACGGAAGTGGATTATCTAATCCTCTGTAGCTGTGGAAGTGCTTAGTTAACCCGCTTTGGGTGTGGGAGTGCTTAGTTAACCTGCTTTGGGTGTGGAAGTGCTTAGTTAACCCGCTTTAGGTGTGGAAGTGCTTAGTTAACCCGCTTTAGGTGTGGAAGTGCTTAGTTAACCCGCTTTAGGTGTGGAAGTGCTTAGTTAACCCGCTTTGGGTGTGGAAGTGCTTAGTTAACCCGCTTTAGGTGTGGAAGTGCTTAGTTAACCCGCTTTGGGTGTGGAAGTGCTTAGTTAACCCGCTTTAGGTGTGGAAGTGCTTAGTTAACCTATTTTAGGTGTGGAAGAGCTTAGTTAACCCGCTTTAGGTGTGGAAGTGCTTAATTAACCCGCTTTAGGTGTGGAAGTGCTTAGTTAATCCGCTTTAGGTGTGGAAGTGCTTAGTTAACCCGCTTTAGGTGTGGAAGTGCTTAGTTAACCCGCTTTGGGTGTGGAAGTGCTTAGTTAACCCGCTTTAGGTGTGGAAGTGCTTAGTTAACCCGCTTTGGGTGTGGAAGTGTTTAGTTAACCCGCTTTAGGTGTGGAAGTGCTTAGTTAACCCGCTTTAGGTGTGGAAGTGCTTAGTTAACCCGCTTTGGGTGTGGAAGTGCTTAGTTAACCCGCTTTAGGTGTGGAAGTGCTTAGTTAACCCGCTTTAGGTGTGGAAGTGCTTAGTTAACCCGCTTTAGGTGTGGAAGTGCTTAGTTAACCCGCTTTAGGTGTGGAAGTGCTTAGTTAACCCGCTTTAGGTGTGGAAGTGCTTAGTTAACCCGCTTTAGGTGTGGAAGTGCTTAGTTAATCCGCTTTGGGTGTGGAAGTCCTTAGTTAACCCGCTTTAGGTGTGGAAGTGCTTAGTTAACCCGCTTTAGGTGTGGAAGTGCTTAGTTAACCCGCTTTAGGTGTGAAAGTGCTTAGTTAACCCGCTTTTGGTGTGGAAGTGCTTAGTTAACCCGCTTTAGGTGTGGAAGTGCTTAGTTAACACGTTTTAGGTGTGGAAGTACTTAGTTAACACGCTTTAGGTGTGAAATTAAGTTAGTTAACTAACTCTGGGCGTAGAACCAGAATCGGTGCATCGTGAAAGCAAAGTAGTTTAAATTAGGTAGGCATTTTACTATGATAGAGATTTAAAATAAGTATCATATGAAAAATATATATTTATATCTATAACTCACTTAGTCAAAATTTACAGGTAAAATGAACAGAAATTAAGATGTTATGTTAATACTTCATCTAAGAAAGCAATTTGTTTAAAACATCAAAACTACAACATCGACTTAAAATTTTCAAAAGATCACATGCTTAGGGTTGATATATAGGATAAATAAAGGAGTTTGAGGAAAAGACAAAAAAACCAAACGCATGCCTTACGATGTCACTATTGTGACGTCACTCGTATTGCCCATGCAAGAAGTCTATATTCATCACAAATCATGTTATACTTTTAAAACAAATTAAGCAACACGAGTCATTTCAAACTTCAGATAAGAAAACATTATCGATACGGACTGGTGCTATAGGCTTGTTTTTACCCCCAAAAAACCCATTAAAATAACAAATACTGTTGTGTCATTGTCATTCCCCGTGGAAATCATTGAATTTTCGATGTCGTTCATATCGGGATTGAACATTCCTTTTTGAACGTGACGGCACCAGCATAAATCAATCGAAGTCGAATTACAAACTTGGTATACAGGTGCATCCTAAATCAATCTATGTCGAATTACAAACTTGGTATACAGGTGCATCCTAAATCAATCTACATGTAAGTCGAATTACAAACTTGGTATACAGGTGCATCCTAAATCAATCTATGTCGAATTACAAACTTGGTATACAGGTGCATCCTAAATCAATCTACATGTAAGTCGAATTACAAACTTGGTATACAGGTGCATCCTCAATCAATCTAAGTCGAATTACAAACTTGGTATACAGGTGCTGATTACAAATTTCGTATGCAGGTGCTGATTACAAACTTGGTACACAGGTGCATCCTTGAACATCGCCGCGGGGGCAGTTATCATGGATTTCTCGTATTAAAAAAATACTGACAACTGGGTGTATCACAGTGCCACGTGAGTAGAGTAGGTGTCAGTTGTTAAACTGGTCAACATTAGGGTAAAATAGCCTTGAAATAAATACTGACAGTATCCGTAGCCCAAAAATAGATACTGACAGCGTCCACATGCCAAAAATAGATACTGACAGTATCCACAGCCCAAAAATAGATACTGATAGTATTTACGGTCCAAAATAGATACTGACAGTATCCACAGCCCAAAAATAGATACTGACAGTATCCACAGCCCAAAAATATATACTGACAGTATCCACAGCCCAAAAATAGATACTGACAGTATCCACAGCCCAAAAATAGATACTGGCAGTGTCCATAGCCTAACGATGTATACCCAGGGCCCAGTCCAGCTTTCTCGTTCTTTGATGGTTTATACGTAACAAAAATTCATTATTTTGATATTGCTGAATAATGATGCTAAATGTGACATATTTTCCAACAAAGAAACACTTTATTTGCAAATTGATCGTACTTTCTATTTGATATGAGAGGGAACGTTGTAACTTCATTGTATACTAAAGCCATTATCTTTATATCTTGACCTGTCCACTGATGGCATCGATTTGAGCAGGAATAGATGGCTATACACGAATGAGACAGCATTTTATCTGTGTAGCGCTATATAGCAGGAATAGATGTCTATACACGAATGAGACATTTTATCTGTGTAGCGCTATATAGCAGGAATAGATGGCTATACACGAATGAGACATTTTATCTGTGTAGCGCTATATAGCAGGAATAGATGTCTATACACGAATGAGACAGCATTTTATCTGTGTAGCGCTATCTAGCTATACACGAATGAGACAGCATTTTATCTGTGTAGCGCTATATAGCAGAAATAGATGTCTATACACGAATGAGACAGCATTTTATCTGTGTAGCGCTATCTAGCTATACACGAATGAGACAACATTTTATCTGTGTGGCGGTATATAGCAGGAATAGATGGCTATACACGAATGAGACATTTTATCTGTGAAGCGCTATATAGCAGGAATAGATGTCTATACACGAATGAGACAGCATTTTATCTGTGTAGCGCTATCTAGCTATACACGAATGAGACAGCATTTTATCTGTGTAGCGCTATATACCAGGAATAGATGTTAATACACGAATGAGACAGCATTTTATCTGTGTAGCGCTATCTAGCTATACACGAATGAGACAGCATTTTATCTGTGTAGCGCTATATAGCAGGAATAGATGGCTATACACGAATGAGACAGCATTTTATCTGTGTAGCGCTATATAGCAGGAATAGATGTCTATACACGAATGAGACAGCATTTTATCTGTATAGCGTTATATAGCAGGAATAGATGGCTATACACGAATGAGACAGCATTTTATCTGTGAAGCGCTATATAGCAGGAATAGATGTCTATACACGAATGAGACATTTTATCTGTGTAGCGCTATATAGCAGGAATAGATGGCTATACACGAATGAGACATTTTATCTGTGTACCGCTATATAGCAGGAATACATGACTATACACGAATGAGACAGCATTTTATCTGTGTAGCGCTATCTAGCTATACACGAATGAGACAGCATTTTATCTGTGTAGCGCTATATAGCAGGAATATATGCCTATACACGAATGAGACATTTTATCTGTGTAGCGCTATATAGCAGGAATAGATGACTATACACGAATGAGACAGCATTTTATCTGTGTAGCGCTATCTAGCTATACACGAATGAGACAGCATTTTATCTGTGTAGCGCTATATAGCAGGAATAGATGGCTATACACGAATGAGACAGCATTTTATCTGTGTAGCGCTATATAGCAGGAATAGATGGCTATACACGAATGAGACAGCATTTTATCTGTGTAGCGCTATATAGCAGGAATAGATGGCTATACACGAATGAGACAGTATTTTATCTGTGTAGCGCTTTTATTATGCTTAACGAAGTGTTGGGATGAAATGATGACGATGAAGCTTCACTTACCATCCTTAACTGCTCTACAACATGATAACATGGTGTTTGGTATACCGTCACTTCAAACTAAGAATAATGCCAACATTGCGGTCTAGGTTGGTTTGTCCGCAATAACTTTGTCGTTTTCTCCGACATCGGCCTGTACTTTGGTCAGATGGGGACTTATTCTACCCTATCCCCCGGGCATCTTAACAGTGTGTTCGCTTTAGATTCCAGTATTCGTCGATACACTCTAGACTAATAATCTCAGCAATTGGATTCATGATATGCCAATTTTGTACAATGCCATTTCAGACCGACCCGAGGCATGTCTTATTACCATAGCATTGCTTATAAACTGCTGTTTTGTGGTCTCCGTCTGCTCTCCTAGATCGTCAAAGGGTTGTTAAATCCGTTTATCTGATGATGGTAAATCGGGGCCGAGTAAGCACTGATAACGGATGTATGAAAAGTCTTATTGTCGGTAATGAACGTGTTTGGTGCACATTAGCCACATACTGAAGATCCTGTGTATGTAGTCAATCTTACCTCCTTTGATTTTACATAATGTTTTACTTAGTAAATTTTCTGTTTTACGACAATAAAGGACGGTTTGTGGCATTTCTAATTTAATTTTTCTAATTTAGACATATTTTATTGAGAAACTCAACAGGATTGGGCAACAGGCATGGCCTTTGTAGGCCCTCTCCCAGAGAGAGGCATTTCTGTCGGAAAGAGCATTTTAATTAACTAACGGATGCCATCAGATTCGCAGGAAAAGTCTACCACCTTGTTCCCATTAATTTAATGCTTATTGAAAGTATACATAAAACTACTCAATACCTTCCAGCGTAGCAAGTACCTAAGACGATTCACTAGTATCATCCTAAACATTATAATAAATTTTGGATATCCTTATATAAATATGTAAGAAACTGTCGGCAGATGAAACTTATCCCTGTATGAGCTGACAGCTGTTATCTAATGTGTATATTTATCTACATCTAAAGATTTTTTACTACCGTGGAGATCCGGGTTAGAACAGGTCCTCAGTACCCCTTGCATGTCGTATGAGGCGACTAAATGGGGTGGTCCTTCAGATAAGACCGCAAAAACCGAGGTCCTGTGTCACAGCAGGTGTGGCACGATAAATATCCCTACCTGCTCAAAGGCCATAAGCGCAGAGCATAGGCTTAAATTTTGCAGCCCTTCACCGAAGATAGTGACGTCTCCATATGAGTGAAAGATTCTCGAGAGGGACGTTAAACAATATACAACCAACCAATTAATGATTTCTATCCCCTTTCTGAATTCTATAAGTATTAATTAGACTGCATCTAACAAATACAATAGAGAGAAAGTAACGCTAAGCCGTGAATCATGATGGAAGATCGAATATCGACTCATCAAAATGACGTCTCTTGCTAGCGCAGTGTCCTGGTTTTATGATTAACAATCTACAATTATTGGTCCTATAATTATATTGTAACAGCTTAAATTTCAGCTCTTAGTTGACTTCAATATTCATTTAGTAATCATAATGAGTAGGTGACCTTCAAGGAGAAACAAACAATTTCATATGCTTAATATACGAACCTGATACAAAGATAATACGAGGGAAATGGATTGAGTAACAGGGGTATATCGACCCCGTCAAGTAACTACGTATATCGATTCCATCAAGGAATAACGGTATATCGATCCCGCCAAATAACTACGGTATATCGATCCCGTCAAGTAACTGCGATATATCGATCTCGTCAAATTACTGGATACAATGAAAAGGACCTGGGTACATACGATACATCGCATCCAAATTGATATATCAATGGAAGTTTTAAATCCATATTGATGAAAAATAGCAGGGATTCTGTCTCTGTTGTGTTGTATATTATACTGACAGGTTTTACCATTAAGCTCGGCTGATACTCGTCTCGATTGGATATTTGGACTAACGCCTTCACCGAATCTCGGAGTCGTCCTTTATAATTCATGTCTGGAAATTTCCATTCAACTTAGGCCGGTTATAGCAATAAATGTGCACTTTGGTGACACCGCCGTTCGTTTCAAATATTAAACTAACTCTCTCTCACTATCAATGCCGCATTGTTTATCGTCTAGGAATGCAAATCCCAAAATAAAAGCAGTCTCTAAATTATTTAATCCAATGAAGTCTCCCAATACTTAATTGTTTTTCTCCTGAGAGTCCCTATATACTCTATTTCTTTATTCGTGATATACAGTAGGTATGGGCAGCTACTGTATGTCACTAATAAAGAAAAACATACTATAGAAACTCTTCAATATCAGGAGATAAACAATTTAGTCACGAGAGTCGGAAAATTTAGTGACTGCTTTTATCTTAGTATTTACATACCAAGACGGTAAGCAATGCAGCAATAATAGTGATAGAGAGTTAGTTTGATATTTGAAGCGAAAGGCAGTGTCACCTAAGCACACATTAATTGCTAGAACCGGATGAAATTTTCATGAAAAATAAAGGACTGCTCCGAGAGTTGGTGAAGACGTCAGACGAGCGGAATCTTTTCCCGTTTACCACCAGTACTGTGATCTCTCTTATCTAGTGCAGTCTTATAATGTTTAGCACCAGTACTGTGATCTCTCTTATCTAGTGCAGTCTTATAATGTTTATTTGTGATTGCGCAGTGCACTAACAGTTACATATCAGTACTTTCATTTTTCATACATTCAGTACAACGATATTCATCGTCATTTATGGAAGAAATGGAGAACTTTCCCTTCACCCGGTGTAAAAAAAAAAATAAAAAAAAAAAAATAATATGCGATCTTGCTCCATAAAATCCCTGCACAGAGAGTGTTTTGAACACGCATCATTACCGTAGCCTTATTGCTTCTTTTAAAGGTTAAATGGGATATTTGAAAACGGTGATTCCAAGTCGTTTACACAATCCATTTACATGTAACAACTTTTTCAAGGAGAATTTATAAGATGTAGAATTCATCAGAAAAGTTTCCTGCACCGAGGAACTAGATCGTAATACATCTGGGTGTAGAAACCAAACAGATTCTCGGATTTTAAATAAAAAACATAACTTTCGTTTTGCATTTTGTAAAGGGAAAAAAGCAGATTGATTTTATCAACATCACTTTGTAATTCAGTTTGCAACACAAACAAAAGTAAACAGTCGTGTTTACGATATACTTTTTACATAATCTCTACAACTGTCACAAACCTCACCTGGTTAAGTCTCGTCTTTTGCACGCTCTAAGCATTCCGGAGGTTGATCAAGTCTCCAAGGTTTTTATTCTCCATTAACTCTGTCCACTTAGAAAATGAAACAACAGTCCGTCCACTACGAGTCCTGTCTATCTCTACGTCTACATAGCACATTTACTTAGTCACATTTTACCAAGAACACATCAGTACAGAGACGCTGTTTGGACCATTAACAATGACCGAGTTTATCTGATCTTTTTAAAAAATCGAAGCAAGGCAACTGTTTTCCTGTGCTATGCAACGATAGACCCTCGATGTCTGAAGTAGAGCAGGACTGCTTTTTCGCACGGTATTGTTTTAGACTATTAGACGGATTTGTTTAAGACATTTACTGGTGAATTTACTGCAATCTTTATTTTCGTGTTTGTAATTCACAAAAAGTAGACTTGGACTAAATTAAAATGCAGTTTTGATGACCTTGAGTTTTTAGGATCTTCGAATATATTTAAACATGCTTCAAATCCTGTTTTATATTTCGCCTAAAGAGTCTCGATTTGAATTAGTTAATCTTGCAAACAAATCACCGAACAGTCTCCTGTCTTCGATATTTCTATTTATGGGACTTTTCCCTGTCATTTCTCGGCAAATCTTTCATTTTTGTGTGACATTCATCGTCAAATCAAATTCTAACCGGAAGCATTCCATCTTAACTGGTCCCCATAAACATGCAAAACTCCTCGACACTTTATATCAGTATTTCAATACTACAGCGCCTTAATCGATAAACGTCACGTAAAGTAGAACAAAAAGCGCTTTCTCGTAGGTTAACCAAAGGCTCATTGAAATGTGATTAATGCATAAGCCGACATTCAGCCTTCCATCATGTTTTTATTCAATGTTTAATGAGGGAGATGTTGGACAGAAAGAAATATGACAGTTCTGGAGTTAAGTTTAATTGCATACAAGCTAGCTAAGACCGACGTGTGGTCCGTCACCCAACGCTAGTCTGCCGTACGTTGGAATAATCCATTACCTAACATGGGATTGTCAGCCGTCCATTTATCAACCATTATATCAAATCAGTGCAACCCGACGAGAAATTTACAAATTAGAAAATGCATGACGTGATATACAATTAGTTATGTTTGATTTCCCTGGTAAATACGACACGATACACCTTTAGTTATGTTTGATTTCCCTGGTAAATACGACACGATACATCGTTAGTTCTTTGGTTAACATTGATTTCCCTGGGAGAAAACACTCCCTACACAATTGGTTAACATTGATTTCCCCTGGAAAACATGATTCGATTCACCGTTAGTTAACATTGATTCCCCTCGGAGATACGATTCGGTTCACCGTTAGTTAACTTTGATTCCCCTCAGAGATACGATTCGATTCACCGTTAGTTAACTTTGATTCCCCTCAGAGATACGATTCGATTCACCGCTAGTTAACTTTGATTCCCCTCGGAGATAAGATTCCATTCACCGTTAGTTATGATGATTGTACAATTTCTTTTCGTCCTTTTCTAATGATGAAAGAAGTAGTGTCAGTTTAAACTGTACCAAAGTGAATGATTTTAAGACTATGTTGTGGCATACAATACCGTCAGTCTAAGGTTTCCATTGTCCAGAAGTTTGTTGTCGGTAAAATAGTGAAAGGTGTACATAATAATACATTGAATCCTAACCTATGGTTAATAATTGAGAATTGATAGCATTGTCAGTGGCCTGTCTCGATTTAGAAATTGATCATACGCAGAACCTGCTCTTGCGTATCGAATCAGTTGAGAGACATGAACATCTATTGCTATATAAATATGCATGGGAAGCTGACGGTGGAGAAGTCATCCAGTTTGTCATTAATTGTATAAATAAGTCGTACATTTGACGTTAACATATATGTTCAATAAAATATCCAAGTATGGGGCAGATGTGGAAGACTCTTTGGTGTCTTTTTTATTTCGAATTCATTGGGATATATCGAATCGATATATGAATATAAATGAATATTGTTAATATATAAAACGTCGTCGATATATCTAAAGGCCGAGTTGAAGACCACTGCAAGAGCTTTTTTCTTATTTAGAAACTTTTAAAATGAATTCTACGTCATACGAATATAAAAATAGGTCAGCTGATAAAGGAGCACAATTCATCCCCATGGGAAACGGAATAATCCGTGGTCAAAGATACAAGTTTAAAGTGTTAGAATCCTGTCTACTCATCTATGGAAATCTTTTTCTGTATAAGTTGTGAAAATGACTAGATACGAATATGCGAATACAAAAACCCTATCCTCTTCTGTGAAATTGTTTTACAAATTTTCCGTGCCCAGATCTCGTTTCAGTTATCTTTAATTGGCTGAAACAGGTAGTCAATGGTCTTTGTTGTGATCATTTATCATCGAAATAAGTTTTTTTTAGAGGGGATCTGGTTTAGACAAAGTATATGTACTTAAGCATGGACACATGGTGTGGATTCAAGAAAAACAATCAAATTGACAGCTGGACGCCATATTGTCTTTGAACATATAATCAAATAGAGACTTTAGACCCCGGATTGAAGGCAGCCTCGGGCATTGCTTGAAACACTGATCGACCCGCTTTCCTTTCAACAAAAACGCTATCACAGTTTGTCATTTTTAATAAGATAGAAGTGATTTTTCCAAAGCATATAAAACAAATTTTATCTTTGATTTTTTTTAACAGATATATGTAAAACACAAGGTTTGACGTCAATCACAATTATTTTTTATCAATGGAATACCTTGAAACAAAACATTATTTAAACGTTTAAGTTCGTCAATATCATACTGCTTACTCAGAGTGCAAATCTGCTTATCTTCAATTTTCACTCCGATCTATTCCATGGAGAAAAAAATAAATCGACGTTTTTCTAATGTGCACAAATTTTTTTTCAGTGTTATATTTTTTTTTTCTTTCATGATAAAAATGTCTCCACAAATGTTTGACCTTTGGTAACTTATTTGTTATACTCCGATTGGTTATACGTTTCCTTTGGCCAAAACACTGTTTGCTTTTCATAGTAAAACATTGCTATTGTTCTTCACAACGTTGTCAAATTGCGTATATTTCTTATATCTATTGGTCATATAAATTGCATTGTTTCCAAAAAACATGACATTTACACGGTATATGGTCAGAAATTGTATCACATTAAGTGATGTAATTAATGGAAATTTTTATTATTTGTAATCGTACAGTAATCGATTACATTCAATATACTAAGTATTTTCCTTGTTAAGATGGGGTTTAATGTATAGAGTATTGAAATATGTATGAATTTATGTGATAATTTTTTTATATATAAATCAATTGATGGTAAACCATTGTGACATTGTAATTTACTTGCATAACACTGCGAATGCTAAAACTTGTAAAGGGAAGTCTAAGGTGTTCGGCAGCATTGACTGAAATATAGCCAGAGAGAGAGAGAGAGAGAGACCATCAATGCCTGTCAAATAAATCATAGATTATTATCAAACCACCTACCTCATTCAAAACTACTATGAAACATATTTTGGACTGCGGAAACAAATATTGTGATTTGTGGGGGTCGAGGATGCGAACCTAGGGATGGGGTATATGGAGGGTATTGCCGATATGTTTTTCCGGAATCTGTTCAAAAATTTATTGAATTTTTTTCCCAAAAAGTTTGTTTTTGAATCAAAACCAGAAAATGCAATCATGCACATGTAGGTCCTATTCATTTTATGAATAGAAATGTCATGTTTTCTGTCCTTGACACTTGTACTGACGTCATGAGGCCCCCCAAAAGGGATACCTGCAAAATGTTTAAATGATTTCGGAAAACCAGCATTTATGTAAATATGATGCCTCACTGAAACTTGATGCATCTTCAAAACAAAGGAAACATTTATTGTGAATATGTATTCGTACCTGCAGTTAAAATAAACATTAATATTTTCAAGAGATAGAATTGCCGGGTAGAGGTGGGATCGCCCGATGGTGTATGTTGTTGAATGGGGGGGGGGGGGGGGGCTACATTGACTTACCGAACAGGATCCTCTGTGTAATATTATGTGGACAAAGTTGTATGTGCCAGGGAGTATATTTTGTTTTTAAATTCCTCTCGTGGTTTAAATATTGTGGTGTCAAAACTTTTCAATTTTTTAAAATTAATTTTTACACCACGAATTGCCATTTAAATGTACGCGGTACAATAACTTCTGTTAAAGTTACGGGTTTAATGAATATTCATAACCTTAAGATCACCTAATATAAAGCTCATGAATAAAGTGGTTAGAATTTCCCCATGTGAAGTACCGCCCTGACACCTATAAACAAACTTCAGATGCGCAGTTATAGCACCTACATATTGCACGCCATCCCTTCATTCACATCAGGTCTGTTACCGCGAGGATCCGGGTTAGAATTAGGTCCTCAGTACACCTTGCTTTGTCGTAAGAGGCGATTAAATGAGGCGGTCCTTCGGATGAGACCGCAAAAACCGAGGCCCCGTGTCACGGTAAGTGTGGCACGATAAAGATCCCTCTCTGCTCAAAGGCCTAAATTTTGCAGCCCTTCACCGGTAATGGTGACGTCTCCATATGAGTGAAATATTCTTGAGAGGGACGTTAAACAGTATAAAACCAAACCAACATCATGTCTGCGCCATAAAATAGTGAAAATGTATTGGACGTTGTTAGTTAGACACTATCATAACCTTGAACCAAGGTCATATGGCCACGGACAAGGTCACTGCTGAAAAACGTTTATTCGTGTCTCAACTTTGATACTTTGAGAGCTGATACTTGGCATAAAGATTGCTTATGACCGGATATTGTACCAACCCCAGAACAATCTTGACCATCTGGTCAAGGAAAATATAAAGTGTCATTTCTAAAAAAAAAAAAAAATAAAAAAAAATAAAAAAAAAAATAAAAATCTTTAACAATGAAAGCATATATTTCAATTATTGCCGTTATTGGATATCTAATGATTGATTGATTGATTGAATATTGCTTTACGTCCCTCTCGAGAATATTTCACTCATATGGGGACGTGGGTATCTAATGAAGGGGTTATCTAATATAGAGGAGAATCGCATAGTTTAAAATTAAGTTGGAAAACATATGGTTTACGGAGATATCTTGAGGACAGACATAATATGATTTTTCTCAAACTTGGTGAAATTATAGCATAGAGGACCCTCGTGAAAGTAGCCAGTTATGGACGTGGACAGGTGTCCTCCCATGAAAATCGAAGTGAAAACATTAGTTTCCGTCAGAAATCCACACAGGCTACAGGGAATGAATACCTTTTCAAATACTATGGTTTAGTCAAAATTATGTTAGTCAATAATTAATATGCGAAAAATTTACTGCGTAAACCTTCATTTTTATCATAGTTACTAACTCATTGACATCATTTTATGTAGAAATGTGTCAGCGATTTCAAACACACATTTAATGAAATTCCAGCTATGTATTTCAGAAATATATCATAAAGCTGACCACAATGATGAACAAAGCGACATTGAACTTTGTGCTAGCCTTGCATCTCTTAGGATTTCAAACGAAAGAACTGTCATTATGATGACATATCGGTCTACTTAAAGGGTATTTTGTTGATCTAAAGCGATTGGTGATTACAGAAAATTAGTTCTCGCCTCGAAACGCACGACTTCCGTTTTCTCGCTGTACGGCGATTATGCACTGTGATACTTCAGTGTGCGGACACGGTTGTCAACATTTCCCGTAATGTGGTCTAGAAAGACTGCTGAGAGAACGGGGACCTCGAGGGGTTCCAAATGGAAACATATTATCGAGAAGCATGCACACGAAGGAGAGAGAGGGGTTCCGAATGAATAAGAACAGACGAAGGAGAAGGGGGGGGGGTCCAAAAGGAAAATATGGTGAGAATCATGAACAGGAAGGAGAAGGAGGGGATCCAAATAGAAAATTGGTATATTCGCAAGTTTTCCCCAGAGCAGTGAAACCACGTAAGGACGGTGAGAAGAAGGTGCATTATGAATATCACTGACGAGAAGAAGCAGACGGCGCTATTTTAAATTAAGTTGTAATCACTATCTCTGTTTCAGGAGACACTTTTGATGGAAATTTGAGTAAATGTGTTTCGTAGTTCTCATTTTTAGAAATAAAGCCGGAATGGAGAAAGAACTGAGAATTGAGGATATAAACAATCTATGGAAGAATTACATGAGACAAGTATAAAGAATTAGAGGAAATCAGAAACAAAGAATGCGAATTGTAAAGACAATGGGAAAGCCACTCGATATTTTTGTTGTGTAGAATCAAGACAGTTCGTGAATGAGATCATTTATATTTACAAAACTATCAATAGAGGCAGTTACCGCCATATAGATAGAGGCGGCTACCATATTAATAAAGACAGCTAAAATATAATTGGAGACACGTACCATATTGAGAGAGGCAGTTGCGAGATTGATAGACACAGCAACCAAATTGATTGATAAATTCATATCAAATGATGCATACCATATCAATAGAAAATACCTGCCATACGGACAGACAGACACCAACACATTTATAGAGACATATTTTATATTGATAGACAGATTCTATAATGATAGACAGATTCTATAATGATAGACAGATTCTATATTGATAGACATCACTATATATGCCAAATATGAGCTTCAACTATCTCTAAATTAGAAAGTTATGGCCTGGACAGAAATGGGCAATTTCACACTTTCTTTAATCATTGACCGTAGCCAGATGACCTCCACCAGTACTCTGACATCATCTGACCAGTACTCTGACATCATCTGACCAGTACTCTGACACCATCTGACCAGTACCCTAACACCATCTGACCAGTACCCTAACACCATCTGACCATAAGTGAGCTAAGCATGAGCTCTTAAATTACAGAGTCAACAAAACTAAAGGACTTTGTGATTGTTGTACTAGTCAAATGAGAATATTGACCGAGTCCTGGCTGAAATATTTGGTAACTTAACACGTGACACTCCATATGGAGCTAGTATAATTGTTTATGTATTGACATCAGGAAATTTCTTGATACATGAAAGTTTGTCATGTTATTCCTATAACTACGATTGTCATTTTTATATCAAAATGGTCTTTTTCCGCTATGTTTTGTTTGTTTGTTTTTTTGGTTTTGTTTGTTATTGTACGTACCATTCGAGAATTTTTCTCTCATATTGTGGCGTCAACAACTGTGAACTGCCACAGACTGACGTTGTGTGCATGGGGCTAGAGGCCGGAGCACTAAGTCTTTTTTATCGTGCCAACGTCTTTCCTGATACGGGATTTCCGTTTTTAAGACAATATCTGAAAGACCCATGGCTTTCTCTTCTACTGCCGATGACTCTAAATCTTGTATTGATACTGAAAATGTAGAGGTTGTCATAAAAAACAAGAGGCCCATGGGTCACATCGCTCACCTGAGTCACCTTGGCCCATATCTGAAGACTTTCCATATATATTTGCATGTAAAACCTTGGTCCCTATTATGGCCCAAACTACCCTTTGCAAACTTGAATCTACACTATGTCAGAAAGCTTTCATGTAAATGTCAACTTCTTTGGCCCAATGGTTCTTTAAAAGCTTTTTTCTATATTTGTATGTAAAACTTTGGACCCCCCCCCCCCCACTTGTGGCCCCATCCTACCCCCCGGGGACCATGATTTGAACAAACTTGAATCTGCACTATGTCAGAAAGTTTTCTTGTAAATATCAGCTTTTCTGACTCAGTGGTTATTGAGAAAAAGATTTTAACTATATATTTGTATGTAAAACTTTGATCCCCCTTGTGGCCCCATCCTACCCCCGGAGCCCATGATTTGAAGAAACTTGAATCTGCACTACGTCAGAAAGTTTTCATGTAAAAATCAGCTTTTCTGGCTTAGTGGTTCTTGAGAAGATTTTTAAAGATTTTTCCTATATATTTGTATGTAAAACTTTGATCCCCTATTGTGGCCCCATCCAACCCCAGGGGCCCATGATTTGAACAAACTTGAATCTGCATTATGTCAGGAAGCTTTCATGTAAATCTCAGCTTTTCTGGCTTAGTGGTTCTTGAGAAGAAGATTTTTAAAGTTTTTCCCTATATACATGTGTATTTGTGTGCAAAACTTTGATCCCCCCTTGGGGCCCCATCCTATCCCCGGGGGCCATGATTTGAACAAACTTGAATCTACACTATGTCAGGAAGTTTTCATGTAAAAATCAGCTTTTCTGACTCAGTGGTTCTTGAGAAGAAGATTTTAAAAGTTTTTCCCTATATATTTGTGTGTAAAACTTTGATCCCCCCTTGGGGCCCCATCTTATCCCCGGGGGCCATGATTTGAACAAACTTGAATCTGCACTATGTCAGAAAGTTTTCATGTAAAAATCAGCTTTTCTGGCTTAGTGGTTCTTGAGAAGATTTTTAAAGATTTTTCCTATATATTTGTATGTAAAACTTTGATTCCCTATTGTGGCCCCATCCAACCCCAGGGGCCCATGATTTGAACAAACTTGAATCTGCATTATGTCAGGAATCTTTCATGTAAATCTCAGCTTTTCTGGCTTAGTGGTTCTTGAGAAGATTTTTAAAGTTTTTCCCTATATACATGTGTATTTGTGTGCAAAACTTTGATCCCCCCTTGGGGCCCCATCCTATCCCCGGGAGCCATGATTTGAACAAACTTGAATCTGCACTATGTCAGAAAGTTTTCATGTAAAAATCAGCTTTTCTGGCTTAGTGGTTCTTGAGAAGATTTTTAAAGATTTTTCCTATATATTTGTATGTAAAACTTTGATTCCCTATTGTGGCCCCATCCAACCCCAGGGGCCCATGATTTGAACAAACTTGAATCTGCATTATGTCAGGAATCTTTCATGTAAATCTCAGCTTTTCTGGCTTAGTGGTTCTTGAGAAGATTTTTAAAGTTTTTCCCTATATACATGTGTATTTGTGTGCAAAACTTTGATCCCCCCTTGGGGCCCCATCCTATCCCCGGGAGCCATGATTTGAACAAACTTGAATCTGCACTATGTCAGGAAGTTTTCATGTAAAAATCAGCTTTTCTGACTCAGTGGTTCTTGAGAAGAAGATTTTAAAAGATTTTTCCTATATATTTGTATGTAAAACTTTGATCCCCTATTGTGGCCCCATCCAACCCCAGGGGCCCATGATTTGAACAAACTTGAATCTGCATTATGTCAGGAAGCTTTCATGTAAATCTCAGCTTTTCTGGCTTAGTGGTTCTTGAGAAGAAGATTTTTAAAGTTTTTCCCTATATATTTGTGTGTAAAACTTTGATCCCCCCCTTGGGGCCCCATCTTATCCCCGGGGGCCATGATTTGAACAAACTTGAATCTGCACTATGTCAGAAAGTTTTCATGTAAAAATCAGCTTTTCTGGCTTAGTGGTTCTTGAGAAAAAGATTTTTAAAGATTTTTCCTATATATTTGTATGTAAAACTTTGATCCCCTATTGTGGCCCCATCCAACCCCAGGGGCCCATGATTTGAACAAACTTGAATCTGCATTATGTCAGGAAGTTTTCATGTAAATCTCAACTTTTCTGGCTTAGTGGTTCTTGAGAAGAAGATTTTTAAAGTTTTTCCCTATATATTTGTATGTAAAACTTTGATCCCCCCTTGTGGCCCCATCCTACCACCGGGGGCCATGATTTGAACAAACTTGAAATTGCAATATGTCAGGAAGCTTTCAGGTAAATTTCAGCTCTTCTGGCCCAGTGGTTCTTGAGAAGATTTTTAAATGACCCCACCCTATTTTTGCATTTTTGTGATTATCTCCCCTTTGAAAGGGACATGGCCCTTCATTTGAACAAACTTGAAAGCCCTTCACCCAAGGATGCTTTTGGCCAAGTTAGGTTGAAATTGGCCCAGTGGTTCTGGAGAAGAAGTCGAAAATGTGAAAAGTTTACAGACAGACAGACGGACGCCGGACAAAATGTGATCAGAATAGCTCACTTGAACCTTCGGTTCAGGTGAGCTAATAATTACAGCCAAGCTATATATGGTAAGATGCCTTTCTGTCCCTCTTCTTCGATGCACTTTTCCCCCAAAGAGATACATCAACGGCTGCCAAGTTTTGGAAGTTTTGGGTTTTGGAAGTCAAACCCACAGATTCTCCGAAATCAATCAATGATGTATCACTTGAATTAGCAGATAATATTATTTCAACAGCGAATAATTGTCATAAAATCTGTCCCAATAGAAAAGATTAGCACTGAAAAACAGCTTTCATAGTGATATCGCTGCTATGTGCAAACCCCCAATCAAAATCCATTTAATCCTAACGATCCAGTAGTCAAAACTCAATATTGCAAATTGTAACGTATTTACAAGACAAGGAAATATAGACGGTAAGCAAAGAGAAGATAGACCGTTTCTTCTGAGACGAATTGATTTGTCTGTCGATATTTAGCCAGCTAACGCTAAAATGACCAACGACACGAAAAGTTAGATTGTCAAATTTTTGGGACTGTCCTATCTTCAGGTAAAAACGAAATGGCTAGAGATATACAAAAAACACTGGCACTAAAACCACACTAAATCTACTAACGTATTTACACTGTATTACATGTTTATTGATGTGTGGTTTGGTTTTTTGTTTTGTTTTTGCTAGTCAATGCTTTTTAAGGAGCGAATAGGGACACGTCCTATTCGTCCAACAGGCTGATCCACAATTTACTCAGTTAAATCACTTCAAATATTTGAATCAAACGAAAACTAAATTCAATGAATATATCGGACGATTAACTGGAAGGGAATTTGAGTGATTTAAGGGAAAGAGCACGTTTTACTCTTGATTGCCATACTTTTCAAGTACCTACCATATATCAATTCTCATAAACCTCAATGAGTACAAAGAAATGACTACCACCAATGAACTCAATAACAATAGGTAAATCAATATCACCGACTACCATAAATGAACTCATTGGGAGAGGGTCTACATAGGTTATGCATGTACCTGCTTTGTTATATAAATCTGTACCTGTTTGTTCTATACATGTGTTTGTTATATTCACATGTACCTGTTTGTTATATTCACCTGTACCTGTTTGTTATATACACCTGTACCTGTTTGTTATATTCACCTGTACCTGTTTGTTATATACACCTGTACCTGTTTGTTATATTCACATGTACCTGTTTGTTATATTCACATGTACCTGTTTGTTATATTCACATGTACCTGTTTGTTATATTCACCTGTACCTGTTTGTTATATTCACATGTACCTGTTTGTTATATTCACCTGTACCTGTTTGTTATATTCACATGTATCTGTTTGTTATATTCACATGTACCTGTTTGTTATATTCACCTGTACCTGTTTGTTATATACACCTGTACCTGTTTGTTATATACACCTGTACCTGTTTGTTATATTCACCTGTACCTGTTTGTTAAATACACCTGTACCTGTTTGTTATATTCACCTGTACCTGTTTGTTATATACACCTGTACCTGTTTGTTATATTCACCTGTACCTGTTTGTTATATACACCTGTACCTGTTTGTTATATTCACCTGTACCTGTTTGTTTTATACACCTGTACCTGTTTGTTATATTCACCTGTACCTGTTTGTTATATACACCTGTACCTGTTTGTTATATTCACCTGTACCTGTTTGTTATATTCACCTGTATCTGTTTGTTATATTCACATGTACCTGTTTGTTATATTCACCTGTACCTGTTTGTTATATACACCTGTACCTGTTTGTTATATTCACCTGTACATGTTTGTTATATACGCCTGTACCTGTTTGTTATATATACCTGTACCTGTTTGTTATATACGCCTGTACCTGTTTGTTATATACACCTGTACCTGTTTGTTCTATACGCCTGTACCTGTTTGTTATATTCACCTGTACCTGTTTGTTATATTCACCTGTACCTGTTTGTTATATTCACCTGTACATGTTTGTTATATACGCCTGTACCTGTTTGTTATATATACCTGTACCTGTTTGTTATATACGCCTGTACCTGTTTGTTATATACACCTGTACCTGTTTGTTCTATACGCCTGTACCTGTTTGTTATATTCACCTGTACCTGTTTGTTATATTCACCTGTATCTGTTTGTTATATTCACATGTACCTGTTTGTTATATTCACCTGTACCTGTTTGTTATATACACCTGTACCTGTTTGTTATATTCACCTGTACATGTTTGTTATATACGCCTGTACCTGTTTATTATATATACCTGTACCTGTTTGTTATATACGCCTGTACCTGTTTGTTATATACACCTGTACCTGTTTGTTATATACGCCTGTACCTGTTTGTTATATATACCTGTACCTGTTTGTTATATACGCCTGTACCTGTTTGTTATATACACCTGTACCTGTTTGTTCTATACGCCTGTACCTGTTTGTTATATTCACCTGTACCTGTTTGTTATATTCACCTGTACCTGTTTGTTATATTCACCTGTACATGTTTGCTATATACGCCTGTACCTGTTTGTTATATATACCTGTACCTGTTTGTTATATACGCCTGTACCTGTTTGTTATATACACCTGTACCTGTTTGTTCTATACGCCTGTACCTGTTTGTTATATTCACCTGTACCTGTTTGTTATATTCACCTGTACCTGTTTGTTATATTCAACTGTACATGTTTGTTATATACGCCTGTACCTGTTTGTTATATATACCTGTACCTGTTTGTTATATACGCCTGTACCTGTTTGTTATATACACCTGTACCTGTTTGTTCTATACGCCTGTACCTGTTTGTTATATTCACCTGTACCTGTTTGTTATATTCACCTGTACCTGTTTGTTATATTCACCTATACCTTTTAGTAAATATTTAATGGTCCTGAGGAAGTGACGGGTCGTCTTGAAAATTTGACAATTCACAGTTGTTCGTGTGGTTGGTCATCATTTTAGTGCTTTATATATCCTGATTTATTTGACCTCGCATCTACTATTAGATCTGACACTTTGGATGTTGAGTGCTGTTGGATTTTAGTGCATTATATCGTTTTGGCACCCTGCCATAATGCCAATCAGCGAACAAGATATACTCTGCATCCTCCCTGGACTACATATTTATTTTACTTATCTTCGCTCCTTCGTTATTAAAGACTTTAATGATAACTAAGTATCATGAATTGATTTGCTGGACTTCCTCCAGTCAGTGACGTCATATACATGTATACAATAATGCCATGCCGGGTAATGATAAATAAATAATAAACATCGTTGTGGATCGTGGTGTCCGTGTGGTGGAGAGCTCTAAAGCTATATGTTTCGTATAATTTCTACATAGTCATACCTAGTGAATTTTAAGTATATTTGATTCTTTGAAATGAACGATGTAATCGATGCAGATCAGGATGATGAAACTGGCAAACTTCCCGCTTTATATACTTTCTAAAAATGGTCATGTGACCAAAACAACCAATGAATAATCATTGCCCTTTCTAGAGCATTTCGGCACTACTTTTAAGTACAAAACTTCAGATCTATATAGAAAAGTTCTGAAGTTCATAATGTCAAAGTGTCCTATTCCAACACAATGAATTATAACCAAAGTTAATACGATTTCAAACAAACATACGTCAAAATAATTCTTTATAATAAAAATGACAACCACAATCCTATACGTAGCAATACGTTAATTGTACATTACTCCATCATACTAAGTTCAAGGTAGTTTGATCACTTATGTTGCAAATGAGTTACTTCATATAAAACAAATGAAGTAGAAATATCTAAACAATCGGACAATGTTACTGTTCACTATAAGATGAGAGAGAGAGAGAGAGAGAGAGAGAGAGAGAATATCACATGATAGATGGCAGGCGGCTAACTTTCAACATGTGATAGTAGAAGTAAGTTAGGTGATTTACAATCATAATTCACTTGATGTTCTCGATATAACTTACACCAACACATCTGTCTTAGACTGTAGCTTTACTGAATACCTTAAATACCAAACAATGTATGCAATATAGATAATTGTTTACATACACATGTCAACAATATCGAAAGTAGCAATGAACGAGTAGTGTGCTAAAAATAAATAGAACATCAACAAAGATTATATTATCAATATCAAAAACGATAATAAGATGATTCACTACTAGCCACTATTGTGCCTGGGATCATCATACATGTATGTGCAATCATTATATCAAAATCCACCCCCAAACCTTATAGTGTACTAATAGTTTAAACCCATGATATTGGTCTCTCTCATGTAAAAATTGATAAAGATTGAAGAAATCTTCAAGCTATATGTGCCATAATCTTTGGATATTATCAAAAGAATAAAAACCATGTTTTAGATCAAGGTATATTACACTGTAGTTTTACAATTTATGCAAATTATGCAATTTAACTCAATCAAATTACAAAGTAATCAAGGTAATTTGCTATTATTTAATTATGTATTCTTCGAGTCGGATAGTGAACGCCACATTTCGAAATATTCATGATCACGTGACTTTGCTCGTTGAATTTCGAAAGTAAACAATAGCATGGGGACGCGAAAGTGTGGACAGTCGGCAGGCTGTTGGCGGGAAAATTTCAGCGATAAAAGTCAGTCAGATGAAAAACAGGGTAGAGAACAGGGTAGGGGGAACCACTTTGAGCAATGGAGGGGGTTTAATTTCATGTTTAACACGCAATCATCATTCAGTACGACGTCATACTGTAAACGAAATCCTTTCGCCCTGATGTTTCTAATAAATAAATATTTTTCTCGCGCGCTTGCGCACATCCACCATAAACGTTATTCCACCATAAATATGCATAAAAATCACCGTTTTCATCTTATCTTGAGTAAGCCAGTTCTCCTTTAATACCCGCATATAATTTGTCAAAATTATCAAATCGTACTATTTTTCATAGTTTATCATACTGACAAAATTTGGATCTGTTTTTTAACCTCGAAAAATTCTGTTTAATACGGCACATATACCTGTAAGATTTTAAACTAGTGTTCCGTATAAAATTCAGTTTGAATCCAGTTCAGACTACTAGTGTTATTCTTCGTGTGATACGGGTATTTGAGTTATGCATCAGCAAAAGAACTCTCCCTGTACTTTTTCTGTTGTCATATATATGGAATCATGTGTTCAAGGAACAATTCCTATGATCCTCGAGATCTCGAATTCTGATCACTGAATTTAAAAATAGAGAAAATGACGTCAAAACTCTCCCTCCGTTCTTTTCACCGGTGTAACAGAAGAATTCTGACACCAGTAATCCATTCATTCATTTATCATCGGTTGTAATTTCCTGACTATAGTTAATCAAAGTATTGTCGACGACGGGACGTAAAAGAACAATGCACTGTCTTCAATTCTTCCCAGGCAGATGAGAAACTTAACATAGCCTGTTACTTTTAAAGAATGAAAATCACGAGGTTCAGTGTGTGTATTGTATTTCCGGACAGTCTGAGGTTTTCAAGAACATTTTGTTATTTACAAGAAAACATTGTATATCTTGTATTCCATTTTTCTTTATCGAATGAAATCCCATGGGTCGTATTCTGTCTCCTAAACCCCATTTGTTATATTTTATATCCATAGTAAATGTTCGTGTCAGTCTTTCTCAAACAATTATGACCACTAAGTTACAACCTCAGACAGTGTGCATGTTGTACGCCAGACCCACTGGAAGCACATAAAGGGGGATAACGAGCGCCTTATATAACACATTATCAGGGGTTCACTACTCAATGGGAGGGGTTTACACGTTACCTCCCGTACCTCTTTCTCTGAAAATATCTTGAGAACATTGCGAGAGACAATGAATTATTGGTGGTCTGAATTTGGAACGAAACAGGTTTACATTACGTCTTCCTGCACTACTCTGATCGACCTGGTATTTTCCTAAGGCAAGAATGGATTTTAAGAGCGGTGAGCATGTGAATGGAACCGACGACTTCGATAGCATGCAATGTAAGCCGCAAACAAGTCAATTAATTTCTCACGTTAATTTGAACCATATCATTAATACCATTGCATATGTAACATGCCTACACTCTTCCTGTGAATGAAAGTACGACACCGCAGTGCAACAGGAAAATGATTAAGAAACATCAGTCTGAGTATGCATTAGATAATTAAAACCACCTGCTGTGAACATGACGCGCGTTTCTTAATTAACACATCGTCGATCGATTTTCTAATTAACCGAGTCCATGTCGAATGGAAACAAAACGTAACTGTCCCCCACTGTCTTAGATTATAGCACTTGATTAAGCGCGGGTTATCACTTTTCAAATTATCGAAAACTACCGGAATTCTTTTCACTGAACTGAACTGAATTTATTTCTCATCACAATTACACAGTTGTATACTGAGATTTAGTACATGTATCTTATATAAAAGTGATGGTAATATATCACTAAATGTTTTAAGGCATGTGTGAGTATGGAGATTGGCAACATATACAATTTTAGATTCGAGTAGTCATTGGGTCGGGGAGCATAGTTTATTAATATTTCTTATAAAGAACGGATACAATTGAATTTGTCCTCGTCCAGAATAAAGGGTGTTGCTTAATTTTCTCATTCCTGGAGACTAGTGTTAGAATCATTGGAATTTGGTACTGGGGTCATGAAGGGCCATTGGGATTAGCAACTGGGACCGGAACATTGGGTTTTGCAACTAAGGCTAGGGTCATTGTGAATTGTGGCAGGAATATTGGGGTCATTGTGATTTGTGGATGGAATATTGGGGTCATTGTGATTTTTGGCAGGAATATTGGGGCCATTGTGATTTGGGACTGGACATTGGGATTTTGGGTGAGACAACCTGGATGTGGGATTAGAACTGGGGCCGAGACCATTGGAATTTGGGACCAGGGCTGGAACAAAGGTCATTGTGATTTGGGACCAGACATGGGCTTTTGTGATTTGGGGCTGTGTTCCATTAGGATTTGAGACAATGGCCGGGACCATTCGGATTAGAGTGTAGGACATGATAGGGAATCCTTCCATTTGTAAATGCCAATTCACACAAGATTCTTGCTTTTTTAAGTGGATGCTTTATGTGAGAAAACATCTAAATAATTTAGGTTTCAGTAATATGTGGGATTCGAATGGAGGTTTTACTTTTGAATGGTTCAAACATATTATTAAGCAACGAATCTGTGACCAGTTTGCACAAATATGGTATAGTAATACATTTAATTCATCTAAAGGATTTTTCTATCGTATAATAAAAGAAAATTTTTTGTTTTGAAAAATACCTTGATATACTTGATCCTTCTGACCGAATAGCTTCGTGTAGATTTCGTACATGTAAAAATCGATTACCTATTGAAGTTGGCAGGTGGTACGGCGTAGAAAGATCCCAGAGAAAATGTACCTTGTGTAATGACAATGAAATTGATGATGAATACTATTATTTGTTTAAATGTAGTAGATTTGCTAGAATTAGAAATCAATGTATAAAATGGAGAAAAAGGTCGCCACCAAATGTATTAACATCAAAATCTTTTTTTAATTCTGACAATATTGTCACGTTAAGAAAATTAAGTAAATTCTTAAAAGCTATCCATCATACTCTGCACCCTCTATAATGACTTTGTTTATATTGCTGCAGTTTGTACATATGTATATATTGTGAACACATCATATTGTATATTTGTATGAATACTTATATGTATTTTCTCAATACCATTGTACTATTGGTAGGGAGAATAAAGAATTGAAGTAAAAGTACTATGTTATGAAGGTCAGGGGGTAAATATTTCAAAATTTGATTAAAACGATTCAGAGTATTTGATAGGTAGCCCTGACAGACAATCTTATAATTCGGAATAATTAGCTATTTTGGACAAACTGTTGTCTAGTGCCGAACAGTTGAGAAAACGCTGACGACAAAATAAACGGCAACATTTTTACAATCTTCAGAAGATTTATTTTTGTATCATTCATCACTCAAGCAATTGCATTATAGGCTGGTGCCATCTTTACAAAAAATAAACAAAAATAACGATACACCAACATCAAGCTATATATAACAATAACAATAGCTACACAACAATGCAGTATATAACAACCATAGAAATAACGATACACCAACATCAAGCTATATATAACAATAACAATAGCTACACAACAATGCAGTATATAACAACCATAGAAAAACGTATGTTGCTTTTATTGAGTACATGTCAGCAACTACAGAGCCAGAACGAGGCCACGGCGAGTGCTTTGTAGGTAGTGCAGATACGGGGTCCCACCTCTCATTCGACGTCTAAGTCCTGCCAAAAGTCCCCATGACGTAGCACTGGACGTCCTTCCGCGGGGGACATATGTCTCCTCTTTGGGTGAGTTGCTGTATAACAGCTGAGCATAAAGAAACATGGCTGACACCATTGTCATTGAATCAACTTCACTTCGTCGTCCCCATACGCGGTTAAAATCACTATCAAGTCGATGCGACAATGAACTGTTCTCCAAGATCCGCGCCCAATTGATCTCAGCACTTTTCCTGACATAATCCCACACACCATTAGTTGACAGATTTTCTCGAGTTTTATGCAGAGTTGACACTAATTTCCCTGCGTGGATATTTTCCTGGCGGTTCATGTAGGAGCAAATGAATTGTAAGATCATGGAGTTTAACTCCTCACCCTCGCACTGTGACGTCACACACCCCTCCTCCTCTTCCCCGGGCCCTACGTGTGTCAGTCTGTCACACTCTGAGAAATAAGTCTCCATGACTGAGTGTCGATAATGGTTCACCGTCGATAATACTGAATATCCATGTCATGCTAGTCTAATATATTTATTTGGTAGACAATGATGCAATAACTCATGATTATAAATAGATTTGACGACATTGTCGTGTTTGATCACAACAAAACGAAGATCAGCTGTAGACTATTAAAAAACATCAAAAACCCTAATCTGTTTTCGTACTCTCGCATCGGATAGCGACCATTCGGATCTGATTGTTTCCTATTCGGATGTAACTCGGACAGATTTTTTTTTTTTTCAATTTATATTGTGAAATAATCTTTTAACATGCAGCTTTCACTGTCTAGCACAATCATGGTAATTAATATCAATATATCTCAGCTGGTCCGGTGCTATACATGCAAAACTACAATGCATCTCTACAGATACATGTACGAGTAGATTCAGGGTTTATAGAATTCCAATTTGATTGTACAATCAAACATCCAATTCCAAACCCGTAACCGATTTTGTTGTTATCAAACACGGACACGATCTGAAATATTTCGAAATCGCTATAACGTGGAGTTATCCCGCTTTGAATAGACAGACCTCTGTTACCACAGTACTTGGTTTTTCCAATTTCTGATGATTTTGTCATAATTTCCTTCAATTCCTGTCATATTCATGAGTTTGTTCTTTTGTCCATAAAATTACACACTAACACCTGCACCTGTAACTGAGGAGACGTGTTTCATCATTTACCGGAAGGCCACGTACACGTGTTAATTTATAAATAAACAAATTCGACCTAGTTTGTGTAGAAGAATCAAACGATTTTGAAAGCACAGGAGTGTGGTAAAATAAAAGTCTGAATTGCACCCATCATGTGGAGATTATCAGCGTTTTGCAACGATAAGAAGAACAAATATATGGCTGACGGTAAGAAAAATACTTGTGGTCTGTTCTTTACCGACGAATGGGACAAGATGATCGAGAAAGATGTGTCCCCGAAGGAAATCTGGGAGACTCGTTATGATGAAGTGAACAAAATAAACTCCGACTTTTCCCGGAAGTTTGAGTGGAAGTCCGAGAGCGGACCAAAAGATTCAATGACGCCCAGTTTATCGGCAGCCATTGAGCAGGTGCTTCTAGTTTTCGGGAAAAGTTACGTGCAGGACATGCAAAGCAGATGGGAGAAGTCCCAGGACTTTGGAGGGAACCCTGCGGAATTTTGGCGTGAGGAAAGGTCTAAGTTCGAGAAGAAGCACTGGTGGTGGCGGTGGGGGAAGAAATCGTCGAAGAACAGCGGACGTCGTAAGGAAAACGATGAATCGGCCATGTTCAGTGAGTTTGATGAAGAAATTCTTAAAGATTAAGTGTACAGAGTGAAAACGTGCACATTAATGTCATTCCTTAACGAAGGAATTTCTACAAGGAAAACATGCATGCAAATAATACATTGTTAAATATGAACTGTACCAGGTATATATATATATAGAGAGAGAGAGAGAGAGAGCATTGAATTGTTCAGAGCATATCGTGTATAGTACAGAGGATTTTCAATAAATGTGTATTACTCTACATACGTATATCACAATAATCCCGATCATTATATAGACACAGAAATACAATGTTATCGAGATCCTCTAATGAGCAATGTATTTACAGTAATGTTTCCAAAACTGCCAAAACAGCGAAAGTTTCATTTGTAAGGACCCCCTCCCCCCTTTACATTCAAATTTCAAAAATTGTAGCATATTGAAGAGATTTAATGAAACCAGTTCTCGTACAGTGTATTATTAATTCTGAGGGCATTCAGTGAATGAATTTTGAAACTGAGAGCATTTATTCTCTTTGATGTAACGGAGCTTGTGAATTCTTTAACAGATTGTAAATAGCTTTCGAATTAAATTGTATGTTTTAGAGAAAACTGTATGCATTTGTAGTGAACATATAGTAGGTATCTTTCACAAGAAATCTTGTTATATATCATGGGATTCATTTATACGTCATAGTGTAAAATGTACATTGAAATTTACCTCGCAAAATTTCAAGCCTGAGACATGACACCCCCCCCCCCCCCCCCCTCTTGATTTCACTGAATAACCTTACACCTCATGACAATTTTTCATCGATCTAATAATTATTTTTATTTCATTTTTACCATCTCACTGATGTTTACATTTATCTATGCAAATCTATATGTATATTCAATGTCCACACAAAATCCATGTGCAGTGATGGTAATGTACTATGCTTCTATAACTAGACATTTCCTGGTATGTTAACATACAGTGTAGAACAGCATAAATCCCTCTGACCGCTGGTCGACTGTCTCAGAAAGCACCAAACACCAGAACAGCATAACGCCGGCTATTCATGAACACAACATAACACTGGCTATTTATGAACACAGCATAACACCGGCTATTTATGAACACACCATAACGCTGGCTATTTATGAACACAGCATAACACCGGCTATTTATGAACACACCATAACGCCGGCTATTTATGAACACAGCATAACACCGGCTATTTATGAACACACCATAACGCCGGCTATTTATGAACACACCATAACAGCATTATAGCTTGGTATTTATTTTTATGATACACACAGTAACGGCACGGTTCGGAGTATTTATGATTGTAGATGTAGGTATTTTATAATATTGGGTATATCTGTATGATCATTTGTATATTTTTAATGTTTGGTATTTATAAGTGTAGATTTTTATTCGATTATTTACGTATTTTATATTGCTGGGTATTTCTGTATCATCATTTGTATATTTTCAATGTTTAGTATTTTATCAATGTCGATTTCTATGCGGCCATTTGTAATTTGCATTTACATTTGGGTATTTTTCAATGTAGATGTCTCTGCGATTTTCTACGTATAATGCTGAGGATTAATAAATGTTGATTTCTGTACGGTCATTTGTGTGTTTTATACAGTGAATAAGACATCCATATCGTTCCAATTAAAAATATTGAACAAAAATAGTTACAAACATATACATGTGTTTCATACAAAAATATTTTTGTTGCATGAATTTGTATCAAATTTGTAATTTTAAATGCAGATATCGCATAGTTTATATATTCCGTACATTATTTTAAATTCAATAACCATTTTTATGATTAAAAATATGATAATCAGTCACTGTTATGAACTTATAATTAAAAATCATAAGTATTCTAGAATAAAATACGTAATAAGTGTTTCTGGTTTTCTTCATTGTATTAGATGAGTATATATTTTACATTATATATACATGTATTATCTTGATTTTATTTATGTTATTAATGATATATATTATTTTGATTTTGATTTTTAAAAATTACTCAGGGGTATTTTTCTATATTTTTATGTAATGAATACTGTCTTGTTTTTCATTTTGTATATCAATATTGCTTTGTAGAATGTATGTATTTGTGGGCGTTTTCCGTCATTTTCTTTGGTATCTTTGATGTTGAATGCATTGTGGGAGTTTTACGTTCACTCTCGTTTTCACTGTAACTGCCTCTACAGTATGACGTTAAGAATCAGGCGGTGTTTAATGCTGTGATATATGTTTGACATGAAATTAATAATGATTGATATTGATTCCAATCACATTTCGCTCTTCCTGTTCACAACTTTTGATACTTAGATTATTATGATTTTCCATGGCATTGTAATATGTATGAAATAAATGTATGTATAAAAAGAATTATTATGATTTTCCATGGCATTGTAATATGTATGAAATAAATGTATGTATAAAAAAATCATCTCACGGATAAGATATTTTCTACACTTGATTTAATTATCAACGTAAAATTGAAAATATAACGTTCTACATTACAATGGTAAATTACACTGATGATATGTATCAAGTTATAGATAAAACACTGGCGGATTTAAGTTTAGGTTTCAGTTGGACGTGTCCAGTTTGAAAATATTTAAGTTATAGAATATGCATATCGAGGGGATTCGATAAAACCTCGATGTTGAAGAAAGATGACTGGTTAATTTATATACATGTAGAATGTAATGGCGAGTATTTATTAAAATTCACTAACCCAACTCCCTGAGGCTACTGTCTTGTAGAAAATTTCTCAATACTAGCTTATCTGGCTAGAGAAAAATGAGTTATTTTATCCCCTAAACTCATTGGTTATATTTTATATCCACAGTAAATACTTATGTCAGTCTTTCTCAAACAATTATGACCACTAATAAATTACGACCTCAGACAGTGTGTATGTTGTACAACAGAACAATTATAACCACTAAGTTACAATCTCAGACAGTGTGTATGTTGTACGCCAGACCCACTGGTAGCACATAAAGGGGGGTAAAGAGCGCCTGATATAACACATTATCATGGTTTCATTATTCAATGAGAGGGGTTTTCATGTTACACCCAGTGATTGATGTGGTAGAGCATCCTTACCCGTCTGGAATAATAAAATGTTTAATTTATATTACTACATGTGTTCAGTGTTTTTAATTTTACGATAAATAATATCAGCTTAGTATGTGCAATAAATATGTGATAGTTGGACTTTTGTTTTATTATTTTACATTATACTTTGATTTAATCCAGATTCTCATTCATTCATTCATGCTTGCATTCATTCATGCGCAGCGCTACTAACTACAGTTTTGTGTGTATGTGTTTAAATAAACCTAAACACCCCTATTTCTTATAATGGTTAAGTCCAGGTCTCAGGTATTGAATAGCCTAGGTGAAAGTATGTACATTTTAATAGGTAATGTACTGGGTTTAAATTTCTATTGGCTGGTTATTTGTATTTTGGCCAATGGTAGACCCTGGCGGGAATTTCAGGGTGCTTGCAGGTATTCTTTTTTTTTCAAAGTGAGTAGTTAGTGAGTTGCTAGACCAGGAGAAGAATAGTTTGTCTTACATAGGTGTGACTACATTTTATAAATCTAAAAGTACTTGGATTGTTCTATACAACACCTTTACCTGTCAGTATATATAAAGCCCAGTTTTGAGCCAACACTGTATAAGGGGCTAACTCGGTTCCATAAACCGGGTCATCACATCTCATCTCGTATATGTTTTACTCCGTATGATTGATGAAATAAATGAACTCACTACCCTACAACCATCTTGTGAAATTCATATTCAAGAACGGTTACAAATACACAAACAGGCTTCCATAGTTGGTATTAAACAACTTTTAATATTTGAGTATTTCCCTTATGGCCAGCTATAGTTTAGGTTGGTTATGGATTGTTTTTCGTGGTTCATCGGTTCGTTTCTTAATTATTGGTCGCTTGGCAGTTCTTGGTCAGTGTAAGATTCAGTTTGAATTTAGAAATTGAATTGGGCAGTTGTGTCATACTTTAGTTGAAAACTTTGGACATACAGACTACAATCTACTAATCAGGTCAGTTACTAATTATGTTAAGGATTTTATGCATAGAGTGAGTGAGAGTAAGAGTAGTATGATTATTTTATTTCTATTTTTTTCATAATGAGTGTATTGCTTCAGAAATCTGAGTAATATATATATTTGTATTAATTGATAGATATACACCAGATCTACACATTACTATAGATCCATCCGGATTCTAATACCACATATTTGGTAAGAGTGTGTTATGTATTGTTTAGGTGGTGTTTGATATGTTTGTCTTGCCATTATATGTTCTGGACAGGTTCTTAGTTTAAATGCAGAATATTAAGTAAATTTGATTAATTATGATTTTATATCAATGATGTGATCTGATGAAGAAAAGACAATTCTATTTATGTGATTAATGGAATTTAATATGGAATTATTTCTTTGTCATGTCTGTCCGTGATTTTACGTCGTGTCATATGTAATGAGTGCATGTTTAATATTTGTTATTACTTGTTGTAGAATCTTTTGGATGATATTTATCGGATAACATTTGGATGATCTGTGAATGATGTTATTCTGATCGATTGTGATAAATAAACCTTGTGACCGGTATGCTTGTTGGAGTTATCACCCGGTAACATTGATATCAAAGTATTCCCAACTAGTGTACATGTCGCTTAGTTACAGGGACGGAAGTAAGAATATAATACACAACACAAGGGAAGACATGTAAATATCGTATCGTGACATTGCCCCTTTAAATTGATGTTAGGAATTTTATCATTTGATGCGGTGTTAGACGAGTATTTTCTTTTGTAATCAAAATATAGGTAAACTTATGTAACAACACATATATAACAACATCCATAAACATGACGTGTATTTCCATGCTGTAAAAACGCTAAAAATATGAACGTAAAATAAGAAATCAGTATGGTCCGCACAATATCACCATCGTAATTTTTTTTTATGTGAAATGCATGCACATAAATGTTTTATGTGTGAAAATTTTAAAGTGGTGATATTATGCGGACCTATTCAAATATCTTTAAAAGTGGTTAAATTTTATGAAATTTTCCGGAAATTTGTGTTCCGTACGTATTTTGGCAACGTCAATGTAGTAGAAATGTGACACATTTTCAAAGTTTCGTTTTATTTTTGAGACAAGTGTATCTCCGTCAGTATTTTGCAATGTAGAAGTTTGATTCAACATGTACTTCATTTTTTAATAATTCAGGGGGCCAAATACGATACCAAACTAACTTCGTTCTTTTACGTCCTCCTGCACTACTCTGATCGACCTGGTATTTTCCTAAGGCAAGAATGGATTTTCATATCTGTGGGCATGTGAATGGAACTGATGACTTCGATAGCATGCAATGTAAGCCGCAAACAAGTCAATTAATTTCTCACGTTAATTTGAACCATATAATTAATACCATTGCATATGTAACATGCCTACACTCTTCCTGTGAATGAAAGTACGACACCGCAGTGCAACAGGAAAATGATTAAAAAACATCGGTCTGAGTATGCATTAGATAATTAAAACCACCTGCTGTGAACATGCCGCGCGTTTCTTAATTAACAAATCGTCGATCGATTTTCTAATCAACCGAATCCATGTCGAATGGAAACAAAACGTAACTGCCCCCACCGTCTTAGATTATAGCACGTGATTAAGCGCGGGTTATCACTTTTCAAATTGTCGGAAACTACCGGAATTCTTTTCACATAACGGATACAGATAAATTTGTCCTCGTCCAGAATAAGGGGCGTTGCATAATTTTCACTCCCGGTTCTTTCTTTTTTTCTTTTTTTTCTTCTTTGATTACTATTATCCACACACTTTTAAACAAATCAACGTCAGTGAGACACTGGTGATATAATCTACATTCCGACAGATAATTCGATGGACCAGATTCTGCCTTTGGTGACTCAGTAAATTGGGATTTGGGTTAGGGTCATTGGGTTTGCAACTGGGACAGAAACATTAGGATTTGAGACTAAGGTTTGGACCATTTGGATTTGGGGCCAGGAATATTGAGGCTGGTGTCATTGTGATTTAAGAGTGGATTTTAGGCTAGACCATCTGGATGTAGAATTAGGTATGGGGCCAGGATCATCGGAATTTGGGACCGGGGTTGTAACAAGGGTAATTGTGATTTGGGATCAGACCGGGGCTTTTGTGATTTGAAGCTGCGATCATTTTGGATTTGAAACTGAGACCATTTTGAAATTTGGAGCTGCATCATCGGCTGGTGCCATCTTTATAAACAATAAACAAAAATAACGATACACCAACATCAAGCTATATATAACAATAACAATAGCTACACAACAATGCAGTATATAACAACCATAGAAAAATGTCATTTGGTCAACGTATGTTGCTTTTATTGAGTGCATGTCAGCAACTACAGAGCCAGAACGAGGCCGCGGCGAGTGCTTTGTAGGTAGTGCAGATACGGGGCCCCACCACTCATTTCACACTTAAGTCCCGCCAAAAGTCCCCATGACGTAGCACTGGACGTCCTCCGGCGGGGGACATATGTCTCCTTTTTGGGAGAGTTGCTTTTTAACAGCTGAACACAGAGAAACATGGCGGACACCATTATCATTACTGTCTTCCTTGGAAAACGGTATACAGAGTTGAAGTGATTTACAGTCTTCGGACTGTGCACTTCCTCTTTGCTATGATTGGTAGAAAATGCATGATGTGAAAATTTTCTTAATTTCCATTGGTTAAAATGCCGTTTTACCCAAGGGAGATATGTTGCAATTAATGAAATTGACACACAACTATTACAAGGCATTTATCATTATTCATAGAAATCATCTTCTTTTATTATTATCATTAAAAAAAAAATTGGCATAAAAACAGAAACACTCGTTGTTCTTTGTTTTGTTTCTTTGTGTTTTAAGAATTTTCTATTTGGTGGGACTAATCACTATAAACAGTTTTGTAGTGATGTAATGCTAAGACTTGCATAAGAATAATAAAAACTGTCCAAAAAATGAAGTTCACTCGATGAGAAATGTGTACCTATTTATCAATTCATGTCAGCTTTAATAATGCCCAAAACTTTGATATGTTCGGTGGCATTTAAGTATGGTAGAGACCAGAGATTTAGATTTCTGAAACACAGTAAAATTTGGATGAAATGATAAAGTAATAAAAACAACATAGAGACTTGAGCAAGTCTACGATTTAGGTAAACTATTTGTATCAGGTTAACTTCAAGCTTTTGCATTTTTTTCAGATTTCTGTGGTTAAATTATTCTATTCTTTTAGGACAAATTTTATTTTATTATTTGCAATTGTTCACATTTTAATAACAATTATTCATCTTTCCATCAAACTTCATATACCGGTACGTTATGATATAATATGTGGCCAAACTATTACAGTATTTACAGGTTTATCCAGTATTTACAGGTTTATCCAGTATTTACAGGTTTCTATCCAGTATTTACAGGTTTTTATCCAGGTTCATTTCTAATACAGTTGTACTACTTGTGCAAGAATTATTTTGTATGAAAATTTGACCAATTCAAAAACCTGTTTGCTTTGTTTCTAGTCTTTAAAAAATTATATTTCATTAAACACACTGGAAATCTCATTTTCTTTGTTTTAAAGCTGTATGGTCCGAATTACAATATTTTTTTCCATCTCGTAAAAACGCTATTAAATCATCGCACGTATGTAGTTATGAGGCTGTATGACATATCATACATTATTTCATCTGTTTTAACCAAAATTATTTGATTTTAAATCGATGTTTACAAATAACCGCGTCACTCTGCCATTTCAAGTGACAGTCACGTGACCTGTTCAAACTTTCAGATCATCGGTGGTCTTATCTGTGTAAAGCTGTGTATTTTGTTACAACAGTACCGTGCCGTAAGTATAATAGAAATAAAAATATCAAATACCTCTTAGTAATTCGTTGTTTTACGCTCTTTCAGCCTTAAAACTAGACAGTTGCGTATGAGGTAATACATCATGTTGGGATTCCCCTGAAGCGCGTGGATCTATTTATAGACGTCTAACACTGCATAATATATATGTACCACACTATATTTACTTTCTAAATAATATTTTCACTGTTTTCTTTTACATGCAGATGTTTTCAAGCATGTAATTAAGGAGAAGTTAATAACTTTATAAAATAATTAATCTGCTTTAAAGTAATTGTGTACAAAAATAATACATGAACATCGGGTCATACAGCTTTAATATAGAGGTTTGAATAGGTGCTAATGAAAGGTGGGGATAACGAACAATGATCAATCTCATAACTCCTTTAAATCAGGTGCCTAGGAGGGGTTAGGGAGCCCCGGTTTTTTACCATTCATTTCAAGGTCATACTAGTGAAGAAAATCTTATACAATGGGACTCAGAATACTGCTTTTGTAAGGGTTTCCATTTCAGCACATTTTGATAATCAAAACTAAGAGATCATTCAAATTCACTCTTAAAAGCTGTTGCTAAAGACGGTAAGCTTTTTTTTAAATATATACCTGTGGAGTCAAGTTTACTTCGTCGTCCCGATACGCGGTTAAAATCACTATCAAGTCGATGCGACAATGAACTGTTCTCTAAGATCCGCGCCCAATTGATTTCAGCACTTTTCCTGACATAATCCCACGCACCAGTAGTTGACAGATTTTTTCGCGTTTTATGCTGAGTTGACACTAATTTTTTCCTGCGTGGATATTTTCCTGGCGGCTCATGTTTGACCCCTTACCCCCGCACTATGACGTCACACACCCCTCCTCTTCCCCGGGCTCTACTTATGTCAGTCTGTCACCGTTTGAGAAATGTCCCCGTGACTGTCGCTTATATTGAATATCTATCAGTTATCATGCTAATCTGAGAATGATTTGACGTCATTACCGTGTTCGATCACAACAAAACTAAGATCAGATTTAGAATATTAAACAACGGTAAATGATCCGAAAACCCGTATCTGTTTCCGTGCTGTAGCATCATATAGCGACCATTAGGATCTTATTGTTTTCTATTCAGATGTGACTCGACGAAACTTTTTTAAAAAAAATTATTCAGTGGAATAATCTTTTAACGTGTAGCTTCAGCTGTGTAGCACATTTCCAGCCGTCCTGTACGATACGTGCGAAACTACCTCTACTGATACATGTACATGTAGGCCCTAGATTCAAATGTTTAGAATTCGAATACCATTTCAAAAATCCATGTACAATTAAACATACTATCCAATTGCCTGATTTCGAAATCGCTATGACTTCGAGTTATCTCGCTTTGAATAGACAGATCTGTGTTATTTGGTTTTTCCAATTTCTGAAATTCCACTCATAGTCATGAGTTTGTTCTATTGTTCATAAAAATACACACTAACACCTGTAACAGACGGGGAGACATTTCATCATTTATCGGAAAGCCACGTACACGTGATAATTCATATATATACACAAATTCGACCCAGTTTGTGCATAGAGAAATCAAACTATTTTGAAAACACATTCCTGAGTGTGGTAAAAGAAAAGTCTGAATTGCACCCATCATGTGGACAACGTCTTGCAACGATAAGAAGAGCAAATCTATGGCTGACGGTAAAAAAAAATCTTGTGGCCTGCTCTTCACTGACGAATGGGACAAGATGATCGAGAAAGGCGTGTCCCCGAAGGAAATCTGGGAGACTCGTTATGATGAAGTGAACAAAATAAACTCCGACTTTTTCCGGAAGTTTGAGTGTAAGTCCGAGAGCGGACCAAAAGATTCAATGACGCCCAGTTTATTGACAGCCATTGAGCAGGTGCTTCTAATTTTCGGGAAAAGTTACGTGCAGGGCATGCAGAGCAGATGGGAAAAGTTCCAGGACATTGGAGGGAGCCCTGCAGAATTCTGGCGTGGGGAAAGGTCAAAGTTCGAGAGAGAACACTGGTGGTGGCGGTGCATGGGGAAGAAATCGTCAAAGAACAGCGGATGTTGTAAGGAAAGCGAAAAATCAGCCATGTTCAGTGAGTTTGATGAAAAAAGAATTAAATATTAGCTATTAAGTGCATAGAGGGATGGAACTGGGGTCAATGTGATTTACGGACACCCCAAGATGGATGACGCTAACTCAGCTGAAAATTATTATCGATGATTTTGTAATCAACGGATTATTCTCTCGTGCTTTATGTTTTCATTGATGTGTAGTTAGATATAGAAATAAAAATACACTGCAGTATTTTGTTTCATTCTTTAATCCCTAAATGAAGAAATATACCGTACTGAAAACGGGGCGAAGAAGGACGTGTAAAAAAAAAAAACCTATGTCCGTAACTGACAAGAAAACCAAAATAAAGGATGTCCGTAACTTAAATGCTATATCTGTGTCTTTTCCTGTACTGTCAGTCTGAATTCTAATCTCCAATCTGTAACCCAGTGATCACATATAAAAAATATTTTGGCATTCGCATATGGTAAATAAATTTATATTTACATTTTCTATATGTGACCCTGCCCGCTCTCCAATTTGGTAACGATATGTTGAGATCCGTACAGAAGCCTAGACTCAATTACGCTGATCGTGACCATTTGATGCTTAGCATGCAGTTACATATTTCTAAAGACGTAAGTGCTATCAAAAATATTATTTGGCTCAAACATGTAGAGATGTTGGCGAAGTGAGGAAGGTCCTATGCCTCACTAAGCATTGTAAGGAAAAATAAATTGGTCCGACTTTGTAGGAACGAGTACTGATACTGTGGAAATGGATGTCAATCTTCATAAAAGGAAAACGCGCATATAATATTTTATTGTTATATTTGAACTGTAGATAGATAGAGAAAGAGAGAGATATTTGAAATCTACAATGACCTTTTTTGTTGTTGGTATTTTAGTCTGATTAGTGCTTTTCAATGTATGTGTTTTGAATTCATCCCGATAAACCATGCCTTTTATGTTTATTTTATTTTATTTTCGGGCTAGTAAAATTTTCATAAAGACATCGGGCTTATTCACTTGCCAGTGTGGCTAGTGTCTCAGAAAATTTGTCGTGAAGTTGTTACTGGGTTACAGTAATATAGGGTTGTCCTATAGTAAGATAGAATACATTTTAATTTGGTGGAAAAAACACAACCAAAACACCAGGAATGTGTGTAGAATTTATTTTACGGCGGCCATTTTGCGTACTGTATTATGGTCAGGTACTGTAGCTAAAAGCAGTTTCAACATTAAAAAATTCTGGAGATAGGTTTTTTTTTTAAAGGAAGAGAAAGATCTTGTTTTATAGATCAAACGCATTTTCACCTCAATGTTCTGGGGTTTTGTTTGTGTGTTTGGTTAGTTGGTTTTTGTTTGGGGGGGGGGGATTTTGAGTTTTTTGTTGGTTTTTATTTATTATTTATATATATATATATATATATATATATATATATATATTGGTCTTTTTATAAATTTTGGGGGGTGGGGGTTATATTTGATTCTTTTTGTGAAACAACCTTTGAAAAATATCAATTGCTTAGATAAAATAATATGAAATATCCCGCCCCCTTTCAACAGTTTTAGCAAAAAACAGTCTTTTTCTCCATCGAATTCCTTATATGAAATTAAAAACAATACATAATTGTGAATTACATAAATCTTTAACAAGTAGACATACAACTAGACAATTTCGTTATCAAAATACAACAAATTTACACGGAAGCTTCCGAGGCTTTGCCCTGGACCCACTAGATAGTCCAAAACCGGTCCCTAGACTCCCAATTTGATTAAAATCAGATCCTCGATCCGCTCCTCTTTTTTTTTCTCTTGTCGCTACACGAGGTGTAGCGACAAGAGGGAAAAAAAGAGGAGCGGATCGAGGATCTGATTTTAATCAGATTGCTAGACTCCCAGCCTTCCCACAACCCTACACTGAACCCCTTAGATCCGCCCATGTTAATTGATAAATTTTATTGAACAATGGAGTTTTTCAGCGACTATAAGCAGGTAAACAGATGTAGTTCTACTGGTGTCAAGGTGGTGGAAGAGCGATATGAAAGGCTTTCAAAATCAATACATGCAAAAAGCAGGGCAAAAGCAAGGTAGTGTTTCAGAGTTATCTCGCTTTCCTTAACAATCTGTGTTTAATATGCATTCGTGTGTAAAAGATTAAATTTTGAGGTAAAAATTTATCTTCAATAGTATCGAAATCTAAAAGTTAGAGTGTCTATTCAATAACACTGCAAGATTGCAAATCCACTCTATCGCTATGACTATGTCGGACTACGCAATGTTTCATCAGACGTCTGATGTAATACCACATGCAAATGTCAGTATGTCGTGTTTACTTTTTACCTGTATATAAAGGAAACAGCCGCCATCCCAGGTCACAGTTAAACCAAAAACAAATCGAAGAAAAGACATCGATTTTAAAGACAAGCGATAAATTAACTCTGAATTTTGTGTTACAGTAAAAAAAAGAAAAAATGTGGGGATTTTCTTCATTTAGCGGCGGTCACCCTGCGATGGGTAATTCCTGGATGGGACAAAGAAGGAACTGGAAAAACAAACCAGTCTTTACGGATGAATGGGAAAAAATGATCGAAAAAGGTTCTTCTCCAAAAGATATTTGGGAAGCACGGTACGAGGAAGTGAATAAAATAAATCAAGACTTTTCAAGGAGGCACGACATGAAAACTGAACGCGGTAAAGAGGCCATGTCCCCCGATAAGAACGCTGCCGTAGAACAGACGACACTTATTTTCGGTAAAACGTATGTGCAGGAAATGCAGGGCCGTTGGGAAAAATTTCAAGAAACAGGAAAACCGGCCTTGGAATTCTGGGCGGACGAAAAGACTGCTTTTGAGAAGAACCGCCGTTTTTGGCGCTGGGGTCACCATACCCACTACAGAGAAAGATGTTGCAGGAGGAAGGACAAAGAAGAGTCCGCCATGTTTAAAGAGTTTGACTTTTAGAGACGGTAATATTGGATTTTTTTTTTTATAGAAATCATCGACTTTGTATGGAGGACACTTTTTCTGTTATATGGTGCTCAGTTCAGTATATGTATGTAGATAAAAGACGGACATTTTGTGTGGGCAATGTCATTTGTTTTAGCATTATCATGTTCACAGTTGTTTTATACAATATTTTTTACTTGTTAAAAATATATATCTGATGTTTACAAACAATCACGTTGTTTTTGTCTTTTTTAACTCATTTTTCTACCTACATGTGTACGCCAATATGATTACCCAATGTAATTCAAAACACAGAATACAGTATATATACTGGACTGTGGGTAAAATGTCCACAGTCTATCCATCACGTCCGAGGAACGATGACGTCACTGTGAGAAATCTGAAACGGACATCTATAGTCACTAACGATAACAGATCCCCATCGCAGGTAAATACAGTCCGTCTCTTATGGCTTCAAACAAATGGATGCAAGTAGTACTGTAACCATTCAGCCATTTCATTCGTATGCAGTATACATATATATCTGTTCATGATGCAAATCATGTTCAATATGAGTCGTCAGTCGGTCCATCTTTTGGAAATAAAGATAAATCTGTTTTTAATTTAGACCAATGAAAATTTTTACAATACTGAAACGGTTAGCTTTTCAGTCGCTTTTTTAATATATTCACTTAAATCAAATAAAATGTAGATGACTGTTTCAAATATTCTTTATTCAAAAGTGGAAACAGAACAAAGTTGATGGTGTAATGATAAAGTAATCAGTGTGTAGTGTTCCTTTAGTGCATAGAATATAGATGTAAACAAAACTCAATACATTCAAAACTGTCATTTTCTTTTGAGTGTCTAATGTATGATTTCATAGACTGTGATACAGTCAATTTCCGTGAGTTTAATTTGTAAATAATGAAGCAGATTCGTGGAATTAATTTGTTTAGTGGAGCTATATATATGTTTAACTAATGACAAAAATTCAAGCGTACAAAGTTATCAAGAAATCCACGAAAATTCAGTTATCACGAAATACTTATTTCACATAATTCCGTAATTATCGGTGTGAGCAAAAACATATTTTTAGGAAGACGTTGTCATGTGATTTCTTGTTCCTTTGACGTCATTGACGGAGTTTCCTCACTGTCGTTGACTTCCATCCACACCATGCACTTGTCGATTGAGTTCAGTTTTGTCATTTCTTCTATGGCGATCTCATCCGTGTCGTCCTCCTTCAGAGACGTCTGAGAATCCACTATTTCTACCGTCTCCATAGTAACCTCTATGTGATCTCCGGTGAGGGACCGTCTCATGAGATCGTGTTCAGATCGAGAGGGTTCCGTGATGTCACCCTCCAAACGAAATGACAAATTTTTGGTGAAGGTATCGGAGAACCTTTTCGCTTTCCCGCTCTTTGAAGATTTTCGACTTGACTTCCGGTGCTTTGACTTATGTTGTTTGTCCTCAGCCTCGTCCTTCAGATGTTGTTCTGCCACCGGATATTTACTCTCTTCTTTGAGCTGATTTATTACCAGCTTGGCCTCGGTTGACATAGCGGTGGAAATATCATTCAACTGGCGTTTCTCCAGCACGACTTTCAGTTCGTACAGAGAATCATGGGAAAGACTGAAGCCTTCCAGCCACTCTGTCACTAATTCACACTGCTCATCGGGTTCATCACCCAACATGACGTCACTGATTTAACCACCACTAATTAAACGTCATTAATTAATTCCAACACTACATGCAAACACCTCCATCACAGTCCGTGTTATTCCTCAGGCAATCATCAGTCCATCACAGTCCGTGTTATTCCTCAGGCAATCATCAGATTGAAATTTTTATTTCTCGGCGGATCTGAAAGTAGAGGATAAATCCTAATGACATTGTATATACTGAATTATAAATAGGGCCTTGTCAGCCGCAATAAATTCCTTTTTTATTTTAAATCCAATCAATTTAAAGGATTTACAGCCTCTTTAACGCTTTTACCTGTTTCTACCGTTTTATATTTTTTTTTACCACCCCCACATTAGATACTAGCGATAATGTCGAAATGTGTTTACAAATATGGAAACAAAACCTTTTGTATTTAAAACAAATACTACGATTCGTTCATTATGACGATTTAAGATAGACATGCGACACGGAAGCTACGAGTCCCTATATAATCCTCCTTAATGGGACTCATAAAAATTCCAATTCCGAAAGATTGAATCCTGTGCAAACAAATTCAATAGGCCCTTTGTCATTTCTGCTGTTTACATCGAACTACCCCCAATTGTTGAAAATTTTAAATATAATCCGTTTTTCTTTGTGTTTTTGCATCGTTAAAAGTACAAGACTTTCACTGATAGAGATATTTCTTTAGCTGCCTGATAAACATTTATAGACATATACAGAAAACATGGTTTCAACATCTCCGGAAACCATGTGAAGAATACAAAGGGACGCAAATCTGAATATTTTTACACATACCCCGCGGCATAATTGTTATTTATACAAAATATCATATCATTCCGTCAATGTTAATTTGTTGCATTAATTAGCAATATTTTATCCCTACAGAGTCTGGGGGTGTCTACTAACGCATTCTCTCTCTCTCTCTCTCTCTCTCTCTCTCTCTCTCTCTCTCTCTCTCTCTTCATTGATCTGTGATGATGACTCTATTGCTATTTTGTTCTGATTTCGTTAATCTATATTCATCCTTAACTAGCTTATGATATATTTAAAATGGAAATTGAACAATTGTTGTAGAATTTTACCTCGGATGAAATAGATACTACAATGATACGTCTCATTCGTCAATAACTACACCCACTCGAATAAGTAGATGTTTTACATGTAAAGATGTACTATACCTCAGAAAAAGTAGTATCCAAAGCTGAAAATGAACGACGGAAATTAGTACAAATTTAGATTGTAAGTGTGATCCAAATTGATGTTTCTTCACCAATAATCCAAAACATTCAAAATTAGATATTTTTTTTAAAAAAAGAACAGGATTTGTTTTGAACTAACAAACCTCAAGGATCTGTTGATGGAGAGCAATATTCCTAAACTCCTGTGGGTCTTTCTCTATGTTTGATAAATCATTATATAAGCTTAAAGAGCTTGCCTCTTTTGAAAATATTCTTAATATTAAAGACGAACCTTACTCAAATAAGAAAATAATGTGATTAATTCGATAAATTGTAAACGCGGCACGTCCACGTTCGCATTTTCATTACAACTGTTCCGTATTGGGTGTATATAAAACTGTCGGATTTTATTCACCGCCAAATCGAGTTAAGTCTAAATTGATTAAGTATGTTATTGATGTTACCAGCCTATTGACTAGGGGGTACTTACTTAAATTACGCAATTTCCCAACAATTTCAAGAGCCCTTTCGACAGAATTCACACTCTTTATGCAGACTGTATAAGGGTTCCATATGTATTGCAGTTTATAATCATTCGTTTGCTTAAAAAGAAAGTGCGTTTGAAATTCTATAGTGTTAGTACTTAGACGATGAAGTTGATTAACAATGGTTTTAACAATATTGCAATATCTCACTAAGTGTCAATTTCCACCTTGTATTGTTCTGTGCCGCCGAATATTTAGAGTTAGTCACACGTAACATAACAGGCTTTAACTACAAAATGGGAAGCAACTGCAAAAAGAAATAGCAAACAAACTCTGCTGAGTTATCTTTCTTTTTGTGGAGAGTCGTTAATGATTTTTAAATAGTAAATAAATAAAAAAGAAGACATAAAGACATTATTAAAGTAATTATATAATGTACAGCATCAAAGTTTTAACCTGAAATCTACGATTAGTCTACGATTATTCTTATCTTTAGGTTGAATATAAGAGTAAAAAGCTCTACAAGGCTTACGTTATTGTTTTTGTAAAAAAAAAAATCGAGATTAAATAAAATTCTCATATTGTTATATTGATTAATGACAATGAAATCAGAAAAGAAGTGTTGTCTTTCTAAACATGATATTTTACTTTACTGACATGTTGTATCAACGCTTAATACAATCTTTACATAATTTACAATTAACAAAACACCCAGACCAACATGATTATTTTGTAATACATTATGTGACAAACAGGTAGTTACATTAATAACGATTATTTTGTAATGCATTATGTGACAAACAGGTAGTTACATTAATACCGATTATTTTGTAATACATTATGTATTAACAATTTTTTACTGTAGCGATAAGTTCTTTCGTAAAGCATTAGTCTACATTTACGTGTGTCTGTCTATAATTAGTCTTCAGTAAGTCTAGATTTACGTATTTCTGTCTATACTTAGTCTTCAGTAAGTCTAGATTTACGTATTTCTATCTATACTAAGTCTTCAGTAAGTCTAGATTTACGTATTTCTGTCTATAATTAGTCTTCAGTAAGTCTAGATTTACGTATTTTTATCTATACTAAGTCTTCAGTAAGTCTAGATTTACGTATGACTGTCTATAATTAGTCTTCAGTAAGTCTAGATTTACGTATTTTTATCTATACTAAGTCTTCAGTAAGTCTAGATTTACGTATGACTGTCTATAATTAGTCTTCAGTAAGTCTAGATTTACGTATGTCTGTCTACAGTTAGTTTTCAGTAAGTCTAGATTTACGTATGACTGTCTACAGTTAGTCTTTAGTAAGTCTAGATTTACGTATGACTGTCTACAGTTAGTCTTTAGTAAGTCTAGATTTACGTATGTTTATCTATAATTAGTTTTCAGTAAGTCTAGATTTACGTATGACTGTCTACAGTTAGTCTTTAGTAAGTCTAGATTTACGTATGTCTATCTATAATTAGTTTTCAGTAAGTCTAGATTTACGTATTTCTATCTATACTAAGTCTTCAGTAAGTCTAGATTACGTATGTCTGTCTATAATTAGTCTTCAGTAAGTCTAGATTTACGTATGTCTGTCTACAGTTAGTTTTCAGTAAGTCTAGATTTACGTATTTCTATCTATACTAAGTCTTCAGTAAGTCTAGATTACGTATGTCTGTCTATAATTAGTCTTCAGTAAGTCTAGATTTACGTATGTCTGTCTACAGTTAGTTTTCAGTAAGTCTAGATTTACGTATGACTGTCTACAGTTAGTCTTTAGTAAGTCTAGATTTACGTATGACTGTCTACAGTTAGTCTTTAGTAAGTCTAGATTTACGTATGTTTATCTATTATTAGTTTTCAGTAAGTCTAGATTTACGTATGACTGTCTACAGTTAGTCTTTAGTAAGTCTAGATTTACGTATGTTTATCTATTATTAGTTTTCAGTAAGTCTAGATTTACGTATGACTGTCTACAGTTAGTCTTTAGTAAGTCTAGATTTACGTATGTCTATCTATAATTAGTTTTCAGTAAGTCTAGATTTACGTATTTCTATCTATACTAAGTCTTCAGTAAGTCTAGATTACGTATGTCTGTCTATAATTAGTCTTCAGTAAGTCTAGATTTACGTATGTCTGTCTACAGTTAGTTTTCAGTAAGTCTAGATTTACGTATTTCTATCTATACTAAGTCTTCAGTAAGTCTAGATTACGTATGTCTGTCTATAATTAGTCTTCAGTAAGTCTAGATTTACGTATGTCTGTCTACAGTTAGTTTTCAGTAAGTCTAGATTTACGTATGTCTATCTATAGGAAGTCTTCTGTAAGTCTAAATTTACGTATGTCTGTCTACAGTTTGTTTTCAATAAGTCTAGATTTACGTATTTCTATCTATAGTAAGTCTTCAGTAAGTCTAGATTTACGTATGTCTATCTATAGTAAGTCTTCAGTAAGTCTAGATTTACGTATTTCTGTCTATAATTAGTCTTCAGTAAGTCTAGATTTACGTATTTCTATATATAGTAAGTCTTCAGTAAGTCTAGATTTACGTTTGTTTGTCTACAGTTAGTCTTCAGTATTTAGTAAGTCTAGATTTACGTATGACCCTGCTTTCCTCCTTTTATCAAGTATTGTTCAAAATCAATTAATGTATGTACATGGTTTTCTTTAGATGGTGGAACATCCACATTCAGAAAGAAACGGGGCTTCCTTTCCATTTCAATTGTAAGTAATGACAAAGAATGGCACCGGGGATGTGTGTATTGAATCCGAGTGGAGGGTGTACAAGATGTAGCGTTATTTGCTTTCCCATCCAACTTCAGTCGACATGAACCCGTTAGGCCGCTTACAACATGGAGAGTTCGCTCATCTTATTATCGGAGCCTCGTGCCACGCGGTGACAGTCGATGTTGACAGAAGTCTCATGTGTCTTGTTCAGTTAACTCCGAAACGTTAACGACCGCCACCATTTTGAAGTACATAATTATCTATTGTTTATATTTGGCATAGCTGTGCCATAGCTATGTAGTGGCGGACCGTCCTCGCAGGCTTATGAAGAGGACGTTCGTATCAATTTGTCTTCGCGATATCGCCCCGTGAGGTTACAGAAGTGATCTCGAGGCTAAGTCAGGTAAAATATGCATGACAACAAGGGAACGAGGCCCCTCTTTCTCCAACCAGCGATAATGAACGACCAAAATTTAGTGAAGCAAAATATTTGTTTGTACTTGACAAGAAGTTAAGGGTCACTAATATGTGTTATGGGAGATGAGGTTATATTTTGTATTCATGATTTTTCATATGCGTAAGATTTGGGAGGGTGGACTTTTCTCGTCGAGAGAGGAGAGAAAGTATTTTATTACAATGACGTATATACAATGTAAAGTACATTACTAGTTAGTTTAGTCAAAACCAAGGTGCTTGAGTTTCAAAATCAGATTGACAACTAAATTTATCTAATCGTGTTGTGCATTGCAAAATTGTTCAAACAGGTAGACCAGTGTATGCGCCTACAATAGAAATTATATCACGCAGCTTCAGTCCACACCATGTAACACCAGGAGCTTCCGAGGGGTCCCGGGCCATTGGGTTATCGGAGCTTCCGAGGGGTCCCTGGCCACCGTTATACAGTTTTGGCAACTGTCGATACACGACCGCTTAGGCAGGCAAAAAGAAATATCATGCAGTAGACTGAGAGGTCTCTGAGCCCCCACCGAGTCATGATGCGTAATTTAAATAACCGAAAACTGACTGTAAGACATCTTAGTCCGACAAATAGCCAGGCGTTTTCGGCTTGCGGCCGGGTGCGTTGGGGTGGGTCAAAACAGTTCGCAGACCCATGCCTTCTTTTCAGTACCCCCTTTTTATTTTGCTTCCGAAGGCTAATTTTACTTGAATTCTCTCTCCTTATCAATTCCTCATGCTCTGCGACATTTTGTAATTTGAGAAAAATTTGAAACAAATCAGTTCATGTTTTTTAGCGTTTCATTGTTTTCACAATCCTTGTGACATGGTAGATATGGAATCTCTTTACATCCAAGTAGTATACGGAAAACCCGGATGTGCATTGTCCTCCTTAAAATCTAGAGCGATAAAAATACGACATTTGCCTTCTTATGACCCTAGAGTTGTGGTTTATTTTAGATTATCTTCTCAAGAACTAAGAGAGTGCAAAGTGTGAAATTAGTATGTAATCATCTTCATATACATTGCAGATTCAAGTTTGTTCATATGACCTCCTGCGTCAATGGAGAGGGTGCATGTTACGGGTTGTTGCAATAATGTAGCCCTCTCCGATTCTGTTTTCTGGAGAGGGCTACATTACCATTGGATTTTCGTAATGGTGCAAAACAATTTTATGAATAACCTATGATAATTATATTTGTCTCTAATGTTTGTTGTTTACACTAAAAGGAGTACCAACTTCGCGCTTGGGCATGTCTGATAAAGGCGTTTTTTCATTAAACATCGCGTACAAGATGCAAAGCTCTTCGTCTGCTCCGCCATGATTGTTATCGCGAGATCTCGTAAATAGAAAAGACAGAGATTCTACTGAAAAACTAAAACATTGACAATCAACGCGAAATGTAGTTGTTCAGCATGGACTCGAGCCTTTCCGACAAACAAAGGGCAATCACATGGTGGCACAAAACATTTACACTCTGTTCTTTTTTTAATTTGATATCAATTTCCAATACCGACGAAATTGCTTTGTCTTCCGTACTCGTACCTTGATCTAAACACTACCTTATATGGGCATATGCAAATAACTTGACAACCGGAATTTCAGCTTCAGTATATCTAACATGGCGCACAATATGAATCGAGAAATCGGGATATATCAAGATTGTCAAAAACGGTAGAATAGAGTCTCATAAATCGCAAGTTGCAGGTTATAAATTTATATATTACCTAAGAAAAATATCATAATAATACTTGTTTAAGTAAAGAAATCCAGCAAATGATTAGAATGATTGAAAATATTGCGGTAGTGAATCACTCCCGGATCTGCACCATTACGGAGATCCTGAGGAGTTGTAACCCTTCCCAAAAGTTGGAGAGGACCACATTATTTCAGCTATATTAGGGGTATTTAGGAAAATGGTCTTAAAATCCTCTTCCTCAGAACCACATTAGTATACTTCCTCAAAAGATACAAGCTTCTCCGCATAGTGTAGATTGGGGCCACAACAAGGGTAAACAGATTTTACATAGAAATGTACAGAAAATTTCTTTAAAACCCCTTTCACTAGAGCATCATCATTAGTTGTATACCTCATGACCCGTGGCTAGGACAAAGCAGACAAGAGCAGGAACAGGCGGACATAGTAGCCTACAGGCGTGGATATGGAACTATGCAGACAAAAGAAGGAACGGGCGGACATCGTAGCCTACAGGCGTGGATATGGAACTATGCAGACAAAAGAAGGAACGGGCGGACATCGTAGCATATACTGGCGTGGATAGGAAACTAGGCAAACAAAACAAGGAACGGGTGGACTTCGTAGCCTACAGGCGCGGACAGGGGTTGACTTTTCAGAGGCCCAGGGCCTGGTTTCTTGACAACTTACATTTTAAGTCGAAACTTGGATTTAAATCTGAGATTTTACTCAAATTTTGACTGCTCAAATAAGGAATACTCAAACTAAAGTTTGGGGTTTTTTTCTCTCGAGAAATCGAAGCCAGACAAGAAAAAGCCAGAATTGGAGGGGAGTGACGATACGAGAAACCCATGTCCATGGTGCCTCGACGACCAATGAAAGAATTCGTCAATGATAACCATATTTATACAACAACTGAATTTGCTTGTGTGTATACAAGTTCACATTCTAGAATTTGTCTTGAAAAATAACTGGATTCCGGCTTACTCTATATTTCAGGCATACTCAAGGATTTAAGGACATGGGATTCAATAAAAAAAAAATTATAGAATTTTGCAAAACTATATATAAATGTTTCCTATACGAAAATTTGTGGTAAATATGGGTTTCTTTAGCAATATTAAAACATTTACGAATATTTGTACAAATTTCTATAACATTTTTTGGGTTATCCTATGTCCCTTTAAAATAATATACCATTAACTAGACTTTTATATTTTAAAAAAATGTTTTTAAGCAACAGATCTCATCAAACGTTGTCTTTATGCCGTTCAATAAGGTGTAAAATAACAGGAAACATGGACCTGACCGTTTCTGAAAATGGAGCACTTTTCTAATGAGAATGTACCTGGTCAATAGGCATTCTTGTAGGTATTGCAGCAATGTTGCATGTAGTAAAACGCTTGAGTGAAATATCCCTTTCATGAAATCTTAAGACAAATTGATTTGGGGTTTACACCGCAACATATCCATGGGAAATTTTTGCTGTCACCACGTGACCTCGACGTTGGGTCATATCTGTACCCGGACTTATTCTGTGTGCTGGTTTCCCGATAACGGTTCAGACCGAAAAAGAAATATCAGTTATTTCAATAACTTTACAACATGTCACAGGTAAGACCAGTGTGAATTATTTGTGTAGAATTGTTTGATTATCTGTAATTTCGAAACAAATTACACTGATAAAGTATTGGAATGATGCTATGTATTTGATTAAACCAGTTTCATTCTTAAAATCTTATATAAAGCGATAACCTTAAGTATTTAGGATTGTAGTTTCTAAATTTTCTGTTGAAAACAAAATTAGCATTTGTTCTCAACTTTGAACATTTAATGCCTTAATTATTGATTAGTAAAATTCGGGGAGAAAACTATTAAAAGAATTAGATATGGTAAATTGTTTCATGCAAAATACGGTCAAAGATTTATTCGCATTTTTTTAAAAGATAAAAAGGTTTTAGTTAAGGGTGCCGTGGACGAGTTCTTATTGAGGTTGTCTTTTGTTTTCTTGGACACTGATGAATTTCATTCGTGCCTTGACCTGGCGACCATTATCTCTGCGGCCCGTCAAACCCCAGTCCTGGAGTGTTTAACAAACACTGAATACGCAATAAGCTCTTGTCTGGGATTGATACACAAGTACACACAAAATAAAACCTCTATCATTCCTTCTTTTACATAAAAAAAACACAGGAGATTATTTTTCGATTTGTTAAAGATAGTAAATTTCTATTCAACATTAATCATATTTATGCGGTAGAATTGTGTCAAATGAGTTGTAAATTTTGAAGTGTTAGAGTATATAAAGCTGTCGTTTTATCTTGTAAGAAATAAATCTGATATTGCATCCACTTTTATTAATTTACACGGAATATTGCAGGTTACATGTAATATAACTGTTTAAGCGTGCAAGAACTTTAATATGTACAATGTAATATACAAATGATTTCTATTTTTCCGCCGTAAAATGGCTGAAATATTGCCTAAACGGCGTAAAACCGTAATCAGTCCTATATGTTTTGAAAGTTCGGTTTCTTTTTCGCCTTAAAATTTTCGTCATGAAATGAAAGGCATAACATTCTGACATTTCGGATCTTGTTTTTCTTTTATGTTTCTCTTAACAAAACATTTTACAAGTGTCAATATTGCATAAAACATTGACCATTGTCATCGCACTTATATATTTACAAATTAGATTAAATTTGTATATTGTTCCTATTTCATGTCCGAAAATAAAAGTTTTAATAAAAATACAAAAAGTTGCTTGCTACCGGTTTTTGTGCCTCATTGACTTCTGAATTGTGATAATAAAAATGATACTAGCAATAATGATAATAATACTAATATACTGCAGTGTGTAGCGAGTTGTTGTGCTAGGAAGAACTGTGAAGGTAAGTATGGAAGCGACTATCCAACATAATTTATTACAATGATCCTTGGTTGTGTTCACTTTCCTCCTGGTTGGCACTAAATGAATTGACTTATAGAACTTGACCTAATACCACACATTCATTCACATAAATTTTGGAACCACTCGCGGGTTGGGCATGCGGCGTGTTTCTCTTGTCAATGGAATGCATTTTGTCACCCGACATAACAATGTCAGAATTACCTTATCAGAGAGACGTTGGGCAATCATCACTAGTGGAAATTTACGCAAAACTTTCCACCTGTTTTCCCACTGGTACACCTACAGTTATGAATGAAACCTGTCCACGATGGCTGAGAATCTAGATTTATGGATGCCATTTTTAAGGACATAGGATACCCCTTAGAATTTGTTACAGAATTTTGTACAACTATTTGTAAATGTTTAATATTGTTAAAAACTCATATTTACAACGAAATTTTCCTATCTAACCTCCTCTATTTTTAAATTATTCACAAGTTTGAAAATTTTATAAGATTTTTGTAAGAAAATTCAACGAAAGAACATTACGCAATACTTGAAATTCATCCTATTTATTGGCACATTTGAAGTATTGGTGCCCGGTTTACATTGACGTTTGATCAAATAATAGAAAATCTCACGTAAACACAGCAAAATCTAATGTCTCCAAAATTGCTTGGGTTTCCTCTGACCTTAAACACATCTGTAGTAGACTAACATGGTAAAATCGCGAATATGAAAAATCAGTTTTGTATGATTATAACATTACAAGTAAACACGGTCCCTGTATTTTATTATTATAACATTACAAATAAACACGGTCCCTGTATTTTATTATTATAACATTACAAGTTAACATTGTCTCTGTATTTAATTATTATAACATTACAAGTAAACATGGCCTCTGTATTTTACTATTATAACATTACAAGTTAACATGGTCCCTGTATTTAACTATTATAACATTACAAGTTAACATGGTCCCTATATTATATTATTATAACATTACAAGTTAACATGGTCTCTGTATTTAACTATTATAACATTACAAGTTAACATGGTCCCTATATTATATTATTATAACATTACAAGTTAACATGGTCTCTGTATTTAACTATTATAACATTACAAGTTAACATGGTCCCTATATTATATTATTATAACATTACAAGTTAACATGGTCTCTGTATTTAACTATTATAACATTACAAGTAAACATTGTCCCTGTATTTTATTATTATAACATTAGAAGTAAACACGGTCCCTGTATTTTATTATTATAACATTACAAGTTAACATGGTCCCTGTATTATATTATTATAACATTACAAGTTAACATGGTCTCTGTATTTAACTATTATAACATTACAAGTTAACATGGTCCCTGTATTTTATTATTATAACATTACAAGTTAACATGGTCTCTGTATTTAACTATTATAACATTACAAGTTAACACGGTCCCTGTATTTTATTATTATAACATTACAAGTTAACATGGTCTCTGTATTTAATTATTATAACATTACAAGTTAACACGGTCTCTGTATTTTACTATTATAACATTACAAGTTAACATGGCCCCTGTATTTTATTATTATAACATTAGAAGTAAACACGGTCCCTGTATTTTATTATTATAACATTACAAGTTAACATGGTCTCTGTATTTAACTATTATAACATTACAAGTTAACATGGTCCCTATATTATATTATTATAACATTACAAGTTAACATGGTCTCTGTATTTAACTATTATAACATTAGAAGTAAACACGGTCCCTGTATTTTATTATTATAACATTACAAGTTAACATGGTCCCTGTATTATATTATTATAACATTACAAGTTAACATGGTCTCTGTATTTAACTATTATAACATTACAAGTTAACATGGTCCCTGTATTTTATTATTATAACATTACAAGTTAACATGGTCTCTGTATTTAACTATTATAACATTACAAGTTAACATGGTCTCTGTATTTTATTATTATAACATTACAAGTTAACATGGTCTCTGTATTTTATTATTATAACATTACAAGTTAACATGGTCTCTGTATTTAATTATTATAACATTACAAGTAAACATGGTCTCTGTATTTTATTATTATAACATTACAAGTTAACATGGTCTCTGTATTTTATTATTATAACATTACAAGTTAACATGGTCTCTGTATTTTATTATTATAACATTACAAGTTAACATGGTCTCTGTATTTAACTATTATAACATTACAAGTAAACACGGTCCCTGTATTTTATTATTATAACATTACAAGTTAACATGGTCTCTGTATTTAATTATTATAACATTACAAGTTAACACGGTCTCTGTATTTTACTATTATAACATTACAAGTTAACATGGTCTCTGTATTTTATTATTATAACATTACAAGTTAACACGGTCTCTGTATTTTACTATTATAACATTACAAGTAAACATGGTCTCTGTATTTTATTATTATAACATTACAAGTTAACATGGTCCCTGTATTTTATTATTATAACATTAGAAGTAAACACGGTCCCTGTATTTTATTATTATAACATTACAAGTTAACATGGTCCCTGTATTTTATTATTATAACATTACAAGTTAACACGGTCCCTGTATTTAACTATTATAACATTACAAGTAAACACGGTCCCTGTATTTTATTATTATAACATTACAAGTTAACATGGTCTCTGTATTTAACTATTATAACATTACAAGTTAACACGGTCCCTGTATTTTATTATTATAACATTAGAAGTAAACACGGTCCCTGTATTTTATTATTATAACATTACAAGTTAACATGGTCTCTGTATTTTACTATTATAACATTACAAGTAAACATGGTCTCTGTATTTTATTATTATAACATTACAAGTTAACATGGTCTCTGTATTTTATTATTATAACATTACAAGTTAACATGGTCCCTGTATTATATTATTATAACATTACAAGTTAACATGGTCCCTGTATTATATTATTATAACATTACAAGTTAATATGGTCTCTGTATTTAACTATTATAATATAACAAGTTAACATGGTCTCTGTATTTTAATATTATAACATTACAAGTTAACATGGCCCCTGTATTTTACTATTATAACATTACAAGTTAACATGGCCCCTGTATTTTACTATTATAACATTACAAGTTAACATGGCCCCTGTATTTAATTATTATAATATTACAAGTAAACATTGTCCCTGTATTTAATTATTATAATATTACAAGTAAACATGGTCCCTGCACTTAATGATTATAACATCATGATCAAAATTTTACAAAGGTCCCTTTATTTTATGATTATAACAATAATATAGAAGACATAACCCCTTTATTTTATGATTATAACATCAACTGTAAACATGGTTCCGCTATTTCATGATTATAACATTATTTAAATCGCCTTCATGACATTAGGATTCTGCAGAATGCATCTTAACTCAGATCGCTTTGTTTTGTCGCTTATGGTGATAATCTTCTTTAAATAATTTGGGTTAAGAGTATACACGCTTTCTGAATAAATTACTTTTATTGATTAATTAAGAGTTCAGAACTTGGCGAAAAGATCAGTTTACCCGTGCATGGGGAAGATAACAACAAACAGTGATCAATCTCATACCCGTGCATGTAATCTGTTGATTTGAAGTATGGTATATGATACTTTAAAACAAACTTACAAAGTAAATACGTTGAATTGTTTTGATTTAGCCCCTTCCATAACTGAATACTAGTATGTTATTTTTCTTTCTGCATGGTATGCATGTTGATTTTTTTTTCTTATCTTATTATTTATTATTTCTTTTTTCTTATTATATTATCATAATATAATATGTTGATTTTGTTTGGTTTTCTGTATAGTACAATATACTGGTGTTTTGGTTTCCCTACACGATACAGGGTGCTGATTTTCTCTTTTTCACAGAATGAGGTGGCCCGCGGTGCCTGGTCTAACAAGGTGGAGTTCTTCCTGTCCTGTGTGGGGTATGCCGTAGGCCTCGGTAATGTCTGGAGGTTTCCCTACCTCTGCTACAGGAATGGTGGAGGTAAGCACTACACAAACATCATACTTATAAAAACAAAGCTTAATGACTTGCAAAATATCATGGCCGATTCACAGAAACACGGAGGATGTGACTGGTCAACAGGGGATGCTTATGTCTCTGCTTTGTCCAGAGTTTAATAATTCCAATGTTATTTATTACAATTGTTTTGATTGGACAAAAATAAAGCTGAACAAGAGTTTACACATCAATAAATCCGAAAACGCGATGTATTCATACGCACCTGAAAACAAATAACGTAGTGCGGGGAAACTATTAAAATTTTTGAAATTGTTAATACAGTGAATGAATTGGAATTATAAGAATTAAACATTTTTTTTTTTTTTGAAGAATGTATCGATGTGTAAACTCCGGACATTTTACTCAGAGACTTAACATAAAAGTGCTTCGCACTTTTATTCAGTTTGTGGGTAAAATGTCCGGAGTTTACACATCGATAAATTCTTCAAAGGAATGTTTAATCCTATAGTGTTTACCCTACTCTCCAGGGGATGCTTACACCTCCTCTGTTGTAGACAAAGCTTTATTTGACTATATTTTGAAATTATTATGTGTTACTTGATGCAATTAAAAACAAATCGGTTCTATACGGCAGTCAAGACTGAACTGAACTAATTAACCTTTGTGTGGGAAGAAGTCAAAATCAAGCAACGGGTTAAAATATAAATTAATTAATTAAATGTGGATCATGTGTACTTAGTCATCCTTGGATATATTTTTTCTACTTATTACCTATACCATGGACATTTTGTGCAATTCTCTCTCTCTCTCTCTCTCTCTCTCTCTCTCTCTCTCTCTCTCTCTCGTGTATATATATATATATATATATATATATATATATATATATATATATAATATATATCTATCTATATATATATATGAAATAACTCGCAAAGCCAAAGAGGGCTATTTTATTGAACTTTTTAATCCAAGCCTTAATAGAAAATAATTATTTGAACAATTGAACTACAATTCAGCATAATACTTTTATAGAATATGTGGGAATACACCAGTTTCGAGATACGAACTCTTCTGTGTAGGAGGTGCATTTAGTGGAACTTTGAATGACTAAGTGGGACAGAGCGGACCTACAGTCAGCGAGGAAGACGATGAAATGTATTAAAAGCATCTTCTCTTTTGATATGTAAATGTGGGAAATACAAAATACTATCGATAGAAATGTTTTACTAAAGTGAAAACATAAAAACAATGTCATATTTGCAAGTAATACCGAGCGAAGCTCGGACGGGCCGAAGGCCTGTCCGCGAAGCAAGGCTCTAAAGGTAACACGTATGTAAAAGAAAAAAGTCAAAATCAGCAAAAGAAAAAGAGACAATCTCTCTATACGTTCACTGAAATTTTCGTGATCCATATGGGCGCCGCCATTTATTTTTTCATCACCTGCTTCAACAGTTATTCGTGTTAATTTTGAATGCCAATAATAGAAGACTCTGACGTGCAATTCGTAATTTAAACACTTAGTTTGTTCAAAGTGAATAGTATAATTATCATTGTAATAGGTTTTAGCAAATAATTACATATAAAACCGTAATACGACTAAATAGATGAACGAGTTCATGAGTTTCTTTAAATTAGAATATACGATAAAATTACGGTTACATTTTCACCATTTTGAATTCATTGGTTAATTTTGTTTAGTTTTATAACGGCCTTTTTCATTGCATACGAAATGTATTATTGTTGTTTATAATTGTTTGCTTTGAAAAGGGTTGAGGCTAAATGTGACGTCACAATACACAGTTTACGTCGCCTTGCGTTTTATTTCCCGCGTTCAATGAATAGGCGGATCCTGTAAAACTGTTGTCCCCATATAAACTCCTTTAATATTGAGATGTTACTGGGTTTTTAGCGCAAGGAAAATTTCATTAAAAATATATTTTTTTAAATGAATCATAACCTACCATACTTAACGGAATTATGATTACCACTTGGGACACTCCAATGACCATTACATGCTTCGCTCGGTCCAACGGTCACACCGTATACATATTATCTTAGATATGGTACTTTTGACCAACGAAATAACGTGATATGATAAGAATTCTATGTATTTAATTATTTCCTAAATACTGATAACTTACTTAGTTTGTGTATCAGTCGAATTCGGGTGATCAAACAGTGTATGAGAAACTTACTGAGTACATTCACTTACGCAGTGATGAATATTAGTCCCACTCCCGCGTGTAAACAAATTGTTTCGCGCCTCACTTATATACGAGTTATCCAAAGGGAAATAACTCGGGTTTATCTCGAAACCGGCGTATTATAGACAATACTTCTCATTACCAGCTCGTTGGAGTTATCGCGCTTTGATGACTCTTGTGCGTCATTGGTAAGAAAATGCACAAATCTCGCGAGCAAGTGCGAGATTACTGGGACATAAACGGAACGAAATGTACATAGCACCCCACCCCACCCCCCCCCCCCCTTTTTAAGAGTTAAAATACATGGTGTATTTTTAAATAAAATTACCATTAATCAAACTGCATTTTTCAAATATTCTAACACTATCTTATTAAAGATGTTACATGTTTTTTTAAACTCCACCACACCTATTTTAAATATTCCAAACGACGATCTTCTCTGGACATCCAAGTCCATCAATATTTTGTAATTTTCAAATTAGCTTAGATGCAGTTTGGAAACGCATTAGGTGTGTTAATTAGTGTTATAAACGTCTTTAAAAAATGCAGTTTGGCATATACATGTATATAACTTGTTCTAAAATATGGAGATTGACGGGGGTGGTGGGGGGGGGGTGGGGGGGGGGGGGTGGTGGTACGTGTACGATTACAAAGTCCATGCCATATGAACCTGTCCTAATTGTATGATAAAATAGAATATCTTCATAGTCTGACAGAATAACTTTAAAAACATTGAGCACATTAATTACAAGAAAATTTCTTGTGTTGGATGTGCATATAGGTTTTTCCCTTTACAGTTCTTCTTGAGATTGATGCTTTATATCGCACGGTCAGATTTGGCAAATTTAGTAGTTTCTCTCTCTCACATAGTTTAATAAGTTCGTCTGTTTTCTTGTAAGAATAATCAATTCCTAAATTTGACTTTAGAATTTTAATCAGTGTTGTGGTTTGCAGTCGGTTATAATATGTATTCAATACCATAATTCATATTACTATGCCTAAGTAATGTATTTACATTATGTTGTCCCGGTAGCACGACTTTACGCGCCTTTAATTTGAAGAGTTCCACTAATGGAAATGATAAGTATTACCAAACGCTACCGGTTAACGTTATTATGACGTCATAAAGGACTCGTTTAATTGACGTCATAACAAAGACGTTGCTAAACAATTTTTTGTATATTTGAACTGCCCGATGAACCATGTAGACATGGAGAAAGCGCTAGCAGTAAATGATTGTTTTTTTATGGAATATGTCATTCTGATTTTCGGTATTTATTTACAACTGTGCCGAATCAACTTCTAATATATATATATATATATATATATATATATATATTACGAAAAATTATCAGATAAATAAAATATAAATTAGGGAAATAGGAAAAACTTGATTGCTGATGATGGTGTTGTTATAATGTAAAGTAAACCACGAATACGAAGTGTACAACAGACAGGACAGCACAGGGTAATAAATAGGGGAAGTTGATCCACATTTATTCTGGTGAAGCCATTGGATCTGTTGATTCATGCCATTGGGGTGGAAAACTTCAGTCTATGCCTCCAGAATTCTTCCTTCTTCTTCCTCTCTGCATCGGTCCAGTTAGTGTTATGATCAATACTATCTACTGCATGTGATATCTTCCTATTCGTCTCCTGCGAGATTAGAATGTTGGGCAAAAGGTTCTTTGACCCTTTTGATTTAATGGTAGACCGGTGCTTATTGATCCTTCTACGTGGGTCCTCAGTTTCACCCACGTATTGTTTGTCACAGGCCTTGCAGTTTATGAGGTACACGCTGTTGTCCGTGCGACACGATGTGTCCACAAGAATTCGGTGGGATCGTCCGGTGACAAAATTCTTAATACTGCCTGTGCTCGCTCAAGGTTTTTGCACATCAAACATCTGCCATCAAAACAAATTTTAAATCCCCCACTGGTCAAATGATTTTCCAATTTGGTTGACACCACCATGCCTTTAAGATTTCTGGGTCATCTGAAGGCAACCATATGGAGCTCTTTGAAGACATCGGCCATTTTGGGGTTCGTGTAAAGAATGGGAATACGTCTTCAAAACGTTGATAAGGTCTTTCAGGACTGGATGGCACTTTGTTACCATTGGAACTCTGTCAATAGCTGTTTGCACTTTTGGGGCTTTTTAGCCTCTCTTGCAGAGTAGGTTTTGCAGATGGGTGCTCTGTTCATGATAAAGTGCAGGAGTGGAGCAGATGCGACGGTATCTGGTGGCTAAACCTTTAGGTACTCCTTTGATGGTATGGGGAGGACGGTAGCTTGATGACATGAGATATGAATTTTAGACTGTGGATTTGGTGTGGAGACTACACTCAACATTTCCGTCAATAATCTAAGACGTGGTGTCTAGAAAGATGTTACTCGATGTGAAAATGCATAGGCTAGTCCGATGAAGTTGTAGAGGTCCACTCAACTTTTTACCCATTTCACCTCAATGTTGTTAATAAATTGCAACCAACTGAGAGGTTTTATTGCTGCCTGCAAGTCTTCCCATGAAAATATTAGCATACGAAGGAGCTATGTTGATGTCCATAGCAGTGCCACTTACTTGTAAATAACGTTCGCCGTTGAACATGAAGTTATTTAACATGTTACTGGAGCTTGACGAATGGTTCAATATAAGGTCTGTGAATGGACAACATATCGCAAACTTCCTACAATCTTCAATGCCCTCCTGGTGTGGAATGTTGGTGTGTAGGGAGGTGACGTCCATCGTCACCAATAATGTCTGGTCGGGGAGGTTTTATTAATGTAATCGGTGGTGTCTTTGAGATATGGCGGCAAATCTTCTACATGAGACGGAGGGCGGAGACATAAATTGATGAATGCCGGAATTCTCTCCGTGGGATGTCTGATGGCACTTACGATGGGTCGACCAGACATGCCTTCTTTGTGGATTTTTGGAGGAAATAGAACTGCCTTGGTAAGCAGTCAACAGGACAGAGTGTCATACATGTAGTGTTCTACTTCCCCATTTTCGTCCATTTTGCCGAGAGTTTCAGTTATTTCTTTGTCGGGTCTGAATTCAGCTTTTTGTAAAACCACTCATCAGTTGTCTTCAGCTATATACGATTATTTATCTAGAACAACTACCATAGACTCTTTGTCTACTTTCTTTACGATAATGTCCTCGCGGGATGGAAGGACAGCTCTTCTCTCCTTGTTGTGGTTGCATGTAACGTACATCTGTATTGTCGCTGAGATAGTAGATCTTCGATATCGGACTGCGTCATTACGGTTCTGCTTCACACCTCCAGGTCCGAAATATTTATAATGACCCTCATCTAAACGAGATTATGAACAGCTAAATTATACTGATTAGGTGATTTGACTTCATCCCGCGAAACAGCTAATTAGTTCAATTCAGTCTTGACTCTCCGCAACAGACGTTTTTATTGCTCCGTGTTACACATGATGATTTCAAAATGTAGACGTTCTGAGATTTTTCTCAGTCTTTGTAGTTTAGTTTTAGTGTGTTAGTTTGTCTTTGTTTCTATTGTATTTTTTTTTCCAGGTAGATAAAAAGTTATGGAAATTATGATAAATGTCTCACCTTCTTAGCTAATACTAATATGCTGCTTGCTAATTACATCTGATAATTCTGTTTTGCTTTTCTTGCAGGTGCCTTCCTTATTCCCTATATCATCTCACTCGCCTTGGTGGGACTTCCTGCTTTTTTCATGGAACTGGCCTTCGGACAATTCGCCTCCCTTGGCCCAATAACGATATGGAGAGCGTGTCCCTTGTTTAAAGGTACTGCTTTGTATATACTTAATTGGAAGACGAGTTACTATCATATCTTAATAGTTAGATCACAAGCACGTAATTTTCATAATTTTACATATATTTCGTTTGTATGCGTTCTACAGGGATTGGTTTTGCCTCCATTATTATTTCTGCCTTGGTGGCCATCAGTTATAACGTGGTCATTGCGTATGCTATGTACTTCCTGCTTGTGTCCCTCGTCAACATGGACAGTAACGTTCCCTGGGCCACATGTGGCAATAAGTGGAACACCATGTACTGCAGGACAGAGACCCTCAAGGTCACTTCAAATATGAACGAATCCGAGAAAATCAACATCACCCTGGGTCAGTATACAAGCAGCAGCACGTATTTCAGCACATATTACTTTATACAGCTTTACATTCTCGGTTATTTTCACGGTTTCTTGTTCAGATGTTTTCACATAGTTTTTAATGCGTGGTATTTATGCCATTCTATATATATGATATGGCTAGGTTATATTTCAATGCAGTTTTATTTTCACGAGTTTGGCCTACAGTTAAAATACAGCACTGCATTGCAATGAAGAAAAGAACCACCCTCAAGCTAAGACCAATGTAGTCTCGATGTAATAACAATGTATAAAGTATTTAACAGTGTCTCTAAAAGGAATTCATCTGTGTATATTTCAGTAGAGGAAATTATTTGTTTGTTATTTTTCACACATGTAGAGTCGTCAACCGCAATATATAGCCGAAGTGCCAAAGAATTTTACCAATGTATGGCGCTCAGACCGTGTCTTTATCATGCGAAAACTTACCGTGGTCTGTACTTCTAACGCTGAACACTTAGTGAAGGAACTGTCACTACCTATATACCGGAATGTTAAATGAACGCGGTGCTGGAATCGAGAACTCAACCCTGGATTCTCGGTGGTGAAGCGAGCATCTGAACACTGGGCTACCGCGAATGTTGATAAGGGGAAACACAAATGTTCAACACGTGCATACAGCTTGTAATTGTTCAGTCTGTTGTACCAGTATTCCTTCCGGTTAGTACTATCTCTCACTGTTTAATTCAGGAACAATGAATAAGACTTGTGTCGAGAAAGAGCTGACCAGCTGGGGGATGGAATGGGACGACCTTACATACAACATCACTTCTACCAACCTGACGGCCTGCAGTTTCACGGATAAAATCCGAACACCGAGTGACGAATACTTCAGGTGGGATTCTCTTGAAATTCCCTCGCTAGGGGATGATGGACTTGTTTCAGTTGACATGGTGAAATATATGAGTAAATTTTAAGAATAATCAATGTTTTTGCCACATTTGCTATTTATTTCAGTGGAGAGTTACTTCATCCCGTGCATACGTCCACCGAACAGTTCATCGAATGGAAGAGCAGGTCATGATGAGCATCAGGAAATAAATTCTTTTTTGTCTTTGTTTCTAGTAATTTTGTCCTCGGTTTGGACCAGGCAGATGGGATCGGTGGGATCGGAGACTTAAGTCCCAAGCTTGTGGCTGTTCTGCTGTTTGCATGGCTCGTTATTTTCTTCTCGTTGAAGAAAGGTGTAAAATCTTCGGGAAAGGTTGGTTAGGATTTCTCTACATCCGGTGTTCTCTACATCCGGTGCACAATATCATACTGAGCACATCAAGTAATCCACATGTCAATTTTACGACGTTTTACGTAAAACATGATTACAATGTAATGATATGCCAACAGATTTATATAGGTTTCCAGGGAACTTCGTTCGAGGACAAAATGTGCTGTGCCGTGGTACTAGAATATGTTGTACTCGGATAGCGGGATTGATGGGGTGCTTTTGGTGGCAATATTAATAAATACTTGTTCTTAGTTTCAGATATGCTGCATTCATCCCCCTTTTCTCTTGTAGATTCCGTTATATATAGCAATGAAGGAGATTTCCTCGTTTTTAATTTGGTTTTTTTACTCAACACCCACTACAGGTATCTAATTAGTGTCACCTTAACTTTGCTTACCTTTACAGGTGATCTACTTCACGGCAACTTTTCCTTACATAGTCCTGATCATTCTTCTTGTCCGGGGGGTGACATTAGAGGGGTACCAAAAGGGACTGGAGTTTTACTTGATTCCAAAGTTTGACAAGTTAACAGATCCCAGGGTAAATGATATACAATACATCGTATACAGACTTGGCTTCTTCATGCAATTAATATCATACTTCAGAGCAGCACGTTTGAATAGTGTTCATAATTATTTTTTTTTAAATGAAAAGTCTTTCCTCTCATGCCCAAGAGGTTAATATCTTACGCATGCCCACATCACTGCAGGTATATATGCATTTCTGCTTTGATTGCCGATTGTGAAAGAGGACATATCCCCCCGTTACTTATATCTGATCCGTTGACCTTTACTTATAGGTGTGGACCGATGCCGCCTCTCAGATTTTTTACTCGCTTGGCCCAGCCTTCGGAAGTCTAATCACTATGTCTAGTTACAACCCATTCAACAACAACTGCTATCGGTAAAACACGTATCTCTAACAGCCAGAACCAGCATTACAGTTAACGAAATAAGAATTTTATTTTTCTGTTTAATTTTCCTGTTTTCATTAATTGAACAATTCAGTGGATATTTCGAAGCCTTCATTTACATAGTGTGGAAATAAAATCACTGGTTATTATTACACTAATACCTACTGGTCACGTTACTATGTGTAGTGGTAACCATTCTAAAATACCGGTATGTGCACTTTCTAATCCTACATATGCCGGCTCGATATCTTAATTATCGAAATTCACTGTATACCATTTTCATTACAGCGACTCCATTCTGGTAGCAATCATTAACTGTGGGACTAGTGTTTTTGCCGGTCTCGCCATTTTCTCTGTCCTTGGGTTCATGTCGGAGGTCACCAACAGACCGGTTCAGGAAGTGGCGGCTGATGGTAAGTATTTATAGATCTAAATCGTCAATTAGTTCTTAGCGGAAAGTATTTATTTATGTGCTGTTTACGTCCTTTTCGAGGATATTTCATCCTTATCTATCAGTGACGTCATCAGTGGTCGTTAGACTGCCAAAAATCGATTAAAACATAATTAATATACAAAATTAACATAGAATTGGAAGTCTTGGGAGTGGGTTACTTTCATAACCAATAACGGTATGAGAAATCAGTCTCCGAACAGAAATTAGTCGTGCCAAAAGGCTGACAATAGACTCACTGCCGCTATACCCATTCGATGATTGTGCTGATCTGTCAGTTTATGTAATATTTGGGGATATTGGGGAGGGTGCAATTAAGAAATGTTAGGATTATGTATGAAATAGATAACCCACTAAAGCATATGAATTTCTCTAGTATCAGATTATCATGTCTTCACCATTACAGGGCCCGGTCTGGTATTCATCGCGTACCCTGAGGCCATAGCCAGGATGCCCTACCCGCCCATCTGGGCCTTCCTCTTCTTCTTCATGTTGATACTGTTAGGACTCTCCAGTATGGTAAATATGACAGCACCAATCATAATTCATTTTCATACCGTCTCCCGATACAATTCCCGTCCAGTACCCGGTATAATTCCATTTAATACTCGGTATAATTTCATTCAATACTCGGTATAATCCCATTCAATACATGGTACAATTCCAATCATTATTCAATAAAATTTCGCCCAATATTTGGCTCTATAAAATTCCGTCCATTACTCGGTATAATCCTGTCCATTAATCGGTATGACTCTGTCAATTACTAGGTATAATCCTGTCCATTACTCGGTATAATCCTGTCCATTACTCGGTATAATTCTGTCCATTACTCGGTATAATTCTGTCGATTACTTAGTTTAATTCCGTCCATTACTCGGTATAATCCTGTCCATTACTCGGTATAATCCTGTCCATTACTCGGTATAATTCTGTCCATTATTCGTTATAATTCTGTCCATTACTTAGTTTAATTCTGTCCATTACTTAATTTAATTCTGTCCATTACTCGGTATAATCCTGTCCATTACTTAATTTAATTCTGTCCATTACTCGGTATAATTCTGTCCATTACTCGGTATAATCCTGTCGATTGCTCGGTATAATTCTGTCCATTACTCGGTATAATCCTGTCGATTGCTCGGTATAATCCTGTCCATTACTCGTTATAATTCTGTCCATTACTCGGTATAATCCTGTCCATTACTCGGTATAATTCTGTCCATTACTCGGTATAATTCTGTCCATTACTCGGTATAATTCTGTCCATTACTCGATGTAATTCTGTCGGTTGTTCGGTATAGTTCATCTACGCTTGCTACTTTCAGTTTGCCATGGTGGAAGCCATAATCTCGGCCCTAGCAGACGAATATCCCAGATATCTCCGCAAACACAAAAGCATCCTCACATTCGTCGTCTGTCTCGTTCTATTCGTCGCAGGACTAGCTCTAGTTACACAGGTAAATCAGCCTATACAAAAACGGTTTGTCGCTATATGGAAAATAATGCCAAGACTGACCAGCAAAGCACTATAGAGAGCCATGCAAAAAGTATTCCAAACACTATATACATGTACAAATAATTTTATAAAATTGACCGAATACTTTCTGCATGTCCCTACACCAAGAAACCAAATCTGAAACGTTTCCTTTTTTCTATAACTCTTTTTGCTGAATGATCTAAAGTTACGCTTTATAACTCCTTTTGCTGAATGATCTCTAAAGTTACGCTTTAGAACTCTTTTTGCTGAATGATCTCCGATTTTCAAACAGGGTGGAATCTACGTTTTGACTTTGATGGACGCTTATTCCGGAAGTTATTCCCTGTTGTTCGTCTGTTTTTGTGAACTAATCGCCATATCATGGGTTTATGGTAAGTTCTCCTATTGTCCTAATTACAGGATCTCTGAGGTTTTGGTCTCTGGGCTTTCTGTTTCAACACAAAAGACTTAATTCTGGACACCGTCTGTTACATGTATCTGATTCCGTAGGTTGGCGCAGGTTTTCAGAAGACATTGAGTTGATGCTGGGTTTCAAGCCTAATTATTACTGGATCGGAACTTGGACTGTCCTTGCTCCAGTTTTTATAGTGGTGAGTGTCTAAACTTTCTGTGACATCAAAGGTCTTATCGCATAAATTTTGTGTACCACCTTTCACGGGGAGTCTGAAATAATCAAACTAAACAGTGTTCTCTTTCTCACATGATGCTTATCTTGAACTAGTAGAGAAAATATAATTTTGCTAACATTAGCTTTCGTTTTACGGTTAACAGGCCATCTTGATAGCGAGTGCAGTTCGATTCTCCCCTTCACATTACGAGGATCATACGTTTGAACAGTGGGCCCAGAACTGTGGATGGGGACTGGTAGCCCTGCCCCTCTTCTTCCTGTTCGCCACGGCAGCAATACAGCTTATCCGATATCGGGTACGAAGCCACGTGACCAATTCAAAACTCGTGTCCAACCACTTGTTTTAGCACCATGAAATTATTGAGAATAACTTAGGATTTACAAAATGACTCATATCTCTTTTCATGGATATATTTTGTTTTGTATATAGGGTTTTAAAAATGCAACAAGACCCGAACATAACTGGGGCCCCGCACTGGAGGAAAACAAAACCGGGAAATACGGTCACGATAATATGGTCTTCGAGGCCGAGGGCGAAAAAGACGGTATAAAAATGGAGACCGGGATAGAAGTGAAGAAAAATGGCGTCAGTCACGACTCCATTACAGTCCACTTCTAAAAGCAACAAGTTTATATTTATTGAACAACAATAACTGTGAAGAATAAGATAATGCATATGGAATTGTTTTCGTAATAACATTTATTATGAAAATTTCATTTATTGTGTTGCGAAAACTTTAAAATATGTGTATGTTGTCATTGTTACATTTGTTATAATGATATTAAATATTCTCAAAAATGTTATTGCATTGTAATGTTACAATATGAAAACACCATGGCTGGATAACACATGAGTAAACTGCTCCTCAATAAACGCCTCATCTACCCTTTAATTTAAACGATTTCCCCCTAAATTTTGGTTTTTACTTTAAATGATCAAAATCTACAGTCTAATATGTTTAAAAGTTTTTACAAAAAAATAAGGTTATATGTCGTGCTAGAAGCTTATTATAGAGAGTTTATTATTTGTTTTGAAAACAAACATTTGGGTGCGTTATTGTTTAAGTTTATTATGTATAATTATCACATTTCAAGAATACTTTAGTACGAAAAGCCGGATAGGCTAATTTTTTGAAAAGTGGAAAAAAATCTAACTCGTTATAACGAGTTAATTATCTCGTTATAACGAGTTAGTTATGTCGTAATAACGAGTTAATCATCTCGTTATAACGAGTCAATCATCTCGTTATAACGACTTAATTATCTCGTTATAACGAGTTAGTATCTCGTTATAACGAATTATTATCTCGTTATAACGAGTTAATCATCTCGTTATAACGAGTTAATTATCTCGTTATAACGAGTTAATTATCTCGTTATAACGAGTTAATTATCTCGTTATAACGAGTTAATTATCTCGTTATAACGAGTTGGTTATCTCGTTATAACGACTTGATTATCTCGTTATAACTAGTTAGTATCTCGTTATAACGAGTTGATTTTCTTTATATAACGAGTTAGTTATCTCGTTTTAACGAATTGATTATCTCGTTATAACGAGATAATTAACTCGTTATACAGTACCCGCAACGTTATTCTTGACATTCCTATCGTGTTCTATCGTGCGTGTATCCTATCGTATCGTGCGTGTATCCTATCGTATCGTGTTTTGCGTTTATCAGGTTTTCCGTTTTCTATCGTGTTTTGCGTTTATCAGGTCTATCGTGTATCGTGTTTTGCGTATATCAGGTTTTCCGTTTATCGTGAAAATCGTTTATCGTGCAACTTCGGAAACTATCGGGCTTACACTTTCAATGTAATGATAAAGTACGATGTAATCCGAAAGCTTTATTCGTTTTGTCTAAAAATTTATTTTTCGGAATCATTGAAAACAATGGCGGCTCGATTAAAGACAGGGCGTTTAACGGAAAACATTAAATTAGCTATTATTAGGTACAAGAACAGCAACTTGTCTGTTGAGAAAATAAGACAGAGAGTAAAACTTTATCATAATGTCACTGTAAGTCGTCAGGGCATCTATGATTTCCTAAAGCGATGGCAATTACGTAGAGGCTCATCGAGGAAACCCAGGACAGTGAACCCGACAGCAGTAAAACTGAAACCCCTGCATCTAAAGTTTATGAACAGCTGGTTGTCCAGAAACAATGAAATGACTACACAAGTGCTGCAGAGGAAGCTCTTTGAAGTGTTTGGTGTACGAGTTTCGTGCAGCCTAATTCGAAAGCGGCGGAAGGATCTTGGTTGGAAGGCCGTTATTTCCAAGACTTGCCAGCTCATCAGCCACAAAAACAAACTGGTACTTGATACATTTAACCTATTGTATTGTACGTTTTAGCTTTCTTGAATTCTTTATAATGTAGAGTTATTGATTTTATATATTCATCTATATCAGGTGCGGCTTCAGTGGTGCCTCAAAGCTCTGACGGACAGAGAAAAATTTAGAAATGTTGTGTTTGTGGACGAGAGTACGGTGGAGATGTCAGCAAACGGCAGACTTTTCTTTCACCAGGATGCATCAAAAATCCTAAAGAAGTGTGCTAGGAAGCCAAAGCCAAAACATTCATACAAGGTAATAAATTGATGTAATTGTCTAAATGAATGATAAAATAAGACTTTTACCTATTTTCCGTTTTCCTTTCAGAAATGTGTTATTATACATGGTAATTAAAGTACCAACAATATGAAAACATATTGGTTGGAGGTTGATCTTTTTACTACTGAGAAATAATAACAAACTTTTCAAATAACAGGTGCATGTTTGGGCTGGCATCTCATATAGAGGACGAACCAGCATATGTATATTTAATGGAGTGATGGACTCGGTTATCTACCAAGGAATCCTGGAATACAACTTCCTACTTTTTGTTGGAAAGAGATTCCCTGATGGATATCGGTTATATCAGGTATAAATCTAATTCTTAAAAATGTTTTGTTTGACAGCTACTGCATATATATACATTTAAGGAGGTACTCTACATTGTTACAATGGCTGACTTCCTCCTAAAACATGGATGAAAATATAAATATAAGCGATATTTGTCTCGCCTAGCTGAGTAGCTCAGTAGGTTACCACGTCTGCTGCTGAACTGTAGATTGTGTGTTCGATTCCAGCAAGGTTTTAAATTTTTCTCAGATTGCGTTCTACTTCAACTGCATTTCTTGACTAAATTAAATTTGAAAGTTTACAATTTCAAAATAGTGCTGTACATATCCTCCACTTTACATTCATTTCAAATTTCTCTGGTGTACATGTAGCACACCTCCTTAAATTGTAACAGGCCGTATCTGTCACATAGGTACACAATGTATCAGTTAAAAGTATCAATAGCACCAAGGGCTAATTCTAAAATAATACTACTGTTGTGCATTACGAATTTACTTTATTAAAATGTATTTAAATACAGCTAATTAGTAATTACAACTACAGTTTTCAATTACCCTATCCCTGATTAACAAAATCATTTATGGGTGTTCAGAAGACCTGAACAGATAACATATTCCTTTTAAATATCTATTTAGTTTCAATAGCATTTAATAGTTTTATTGGATTGTTATTCACATAAACACTATATGACAATTTGGGCTGTGCCCAGGAGTAAAGAAAATTGCTCAAATGTTGGTGGTGCTGCCTTGCCCCTAAGGCCACTTTACAGTTACAATAGCTAGTTTGAGATCCTTATCATTGCTATTTTGTAAATCATTTTATAGGATAATGACAGCAAACATACATCTAAATCTACCAGAGAGTGGATGGCAGATAATGGTATGGGCGACAAAATAATGAAAACCCCTGCCTCTTCACCTGACCTAAATCCAATTGAAAATGTGTGGGCTTCCATGAAGTATTATCTACAGACTGTAGCAACACCTAGAACAAAGGATCAACTTGTCCAAGGCATCAAATGTTTCTGGGAGTCCCTCACTAAAAAACAGTGTGCTCGCTACATCGACCATATACACAAAGTCATACCCTACATTGTCTTAAATGATGGTGAAGCACCAGGATTTTAATTTTCATTATTATGTTTGCATTCATAACTGACAGCATCCAACTTGAGATTGATATGTGCAATATTCAAGTACAATATCGTATACTGGATATGTAGATTCTGTATGGATAGTAATTAAATATTTACCTTTTCTCCATTTGTAAATACATACATGTATGAGTAGATGATGCATGTGAATATATATACAATTTGTGGAGGACAGTGTATATTACTCTCTTTATATATTTAATAATTGTATGCATGTTGATATGGCTTGCACTAAAAATAAGAGAATTTCCATTGTTTGTTAATGATGTAATAATAAATGAAGCAATGACCAAGTTACTCTATTTCATTTTAATTATCATGGTATGGTAAATTTTGGGGTTGATACTGTTAAAATGTATATACCTATTCAAAATTTCCTGCATTTTTTTTTTACTAAATAAAAGTAAATTTAAAAGTTTTCAATTTCAAAATATTGTATATCCCCCCTTTTTCATCCACATCACATTTTTCTGGTGTAGCATAAAAATATTTTTTACAATAATAACCTAAAGTTCTGCCATGTTTAACAAATTTTAGTATTGTCATGTACATAACAGAGTGCTACAAAGTAACGTGCACAGAACAAAGTTCATCTCTTAGGTTGACATTTTCCCTGATGCCTCACATGGACACAACTGTGATCAACCACAACCCATTTGTATAATATAAATTCTTGAGCATGTTAATTCTGCATATGAGTGAATCCTGAAGTGTGCAAATTACAGGTAGACTGACTTAAAGGTACACCATTGAATACCATTTTTACAATTTTAAGTTAAATTCTCAAATTATTGAAGATTACTGTTTTATAAATATGGCGGATTTAAGTCCGTTTGTTTGGATGAATTTTTTTAGAGCACTAAGCTGCTTATGAGTTACATTCATCTACACAGTGCTGTTATGCTTCTGTGCATCCAAATGTTGAATACATATGTAAAACATAAAAATATCTTAATTCAATTCTACTTCATTTTAATATGACGAACAAGAGTTAAATACTATCACTATTTAAGTTATTTATATAAACCTGCAAGTCTACTTTCATACAAAATTATTAATAACTTCTCTTAAACTAAAAAAAGGCTACACATATTGAAAATATAGAGTGAAGGTCATATTTTTCCAAAATAAAGCATTTTATACAACATACACGAATTCAATAATGTCATATTTACCCAGTGTCCTGCATGTCAGTTAGTCACGGTAACATTTAAAATTATGCATTAGCATTCAAGAACTCAGAAATAAGGCACAAGTTTGATTTTCAAAAAGTACGTGTCGGCTATTCATGGACCATATTTTTACTTTAACGTCCAAGAGATCGGATTCCATTGTTTATGCTGTTTACGGCTTTGGTGAATTCCTTATAGTTTGTCCCACAGGCAACCATGTAGGCATGTTTAAGACATTTTTTCCTACGTGGAGATAGTGGTTTTCTTCCTTTCCTTCCAAAGAAATTTCTTCCAATCAATTCATCATCTCTATAAAGTTTCCTGGTTAAAATCCACATGAAATTGCCATCAGAACAGGAACTGGTTTTCACATCTGTGATTATATCCCGTCTAATTCTGAACTCGAAATCACCTGGAATTATGTCAGAGATGTCTTTTATTTCTTTCAAAGTCTTTGTAGGGCTCCATTCCACCTCTATGACCTTCTCTTCTTTTGATAACTGTTTGGTGTTGAGCCTATGAGTGACATCCATGAATGGTAATGCCACACCATATTCCATTTCACCATTAGGCTCAACATCTTTCTTGAGCACAAAATTCTCAGCGTCCTCCTCAAACAGAATTCTCTTGGCAGGCGGAGATGGACTGGCTGGCGATGGCTGTCGTGATAATCTTGAGGTGAGGGAACTACTTTGGAGAGCAAAAAAGTATGTTGGTGACTTGGCAATGTGCTCCTCATCTCTCGGGATTGGTTCCCTTGTCAGTATTGGGGAGGCAACAGTTTCACAATGTGCAGGAAGTACTGCCTCCTCCACTGGAACTATTGTTACAGATGCACAACCTGGCTGAGGTGTTGAGGTGTTATCTGTTACCCATCGAACAATGTCACTTATATTGCTACATTTTAGGGAATTCTCCAACCCTCCATGAAGAATTCCAAGTATCTCATCCAATTTCCTATGGACTGCAGCAAGATCTGGATTAGGAGAGTCAGTCTGCACAGAAGAACTTAAACACTCTACAGTGTCGGTCTGAGTCGATACTTCTCTGCTTTCCTTCTTTCCATTTTGCTTTGAAATGAGATCAACGATCTCCTGTTCATCTTCGATCACAATAACTTGTTCTGTTTGAGAAGATGAGCAAATCTTTCCCTCCGAAAAATGTTTCATTTGGAGTTCTACAACTTCAGCCTCATCTGTAGAAAGATCCCTGAAGTAGCAAGGATCCCGTTGTGGGCTGGCATCTGGTGAATGACCTGCAGCAGATCCTTCAAACAAGATGGAGATTTTTCTACCCTTGGAACCCTAAAATAAAGTTGACCATAGTCAATACTTGCGATTTGATCATAATACCTGTACTTATTGAATAAATTTGAAGATAAACTAGAGATTGTTTTTATGAAAAACAAATGTCTCCGCAGCTCCCCAAATTGGAAGTGTTCCATATAAAACTTCCCCTTAATGCACTGCATGGTAAGGAAGAGAAAGCATGAGCAGGAACATAGACATGAACGATAAGCCACATAGGAGAAGTGTTCACATAGGAGAAGTGTTCACAAACTATTTTATATCTTTCAGACTTCAGATCCACTATTAACTTTAAGGATAACGATTGGATCCCCCTATTCCTACAATATGCACATCTACAAATGGCAATGAAGCATTGTACAAAGTTTTCAGTCTATCCGATAAGCCATATAGGAGGAAAAGCATTCACACGATTTTGTAATGAATTATATAATTATCTGGAGAAAAAGTTGAAAATGTAAAAAGTTTACAGATGGACAACAGGCGATCAGTAAAGAAATGTAATGGAAATAAACACTGACCTTTTTGCACTTGATATACGAAAATATGCATATCAAATTGAAAGTTTATGGCAATGATGCCAACAAGTTTTGATCAGAAAAGCTAATAATGAAAAGCACAGTTGTACTCCATCAGAATTACCTTAACTTAATCATGTTAATGATACTGATTTGGCTAGAAATTACCTTAAGGTCTCTCCTAACATTTCTTTCTTCTTGGTCTCTCCTAATATTTCTTTCTTCTTGGTCTCTCCTAATATTTCTTTCTTCTTGGTCTCTCCTAATATTCCTTTCTTCTTGGTCATTACTTTCTTCATTCTGTAATCAATGTAAATATACCAATCACTCTAAATTGTCTGATTAAATAACAAGAGACCTAAGGGTCACATCGCTCACCTGCATCACCTTGACTCATATTTAAAGATTTTCCCTAAATGATCATGCACCCCCCCCCCCTCCCCCACAAAGTTTCTGAATCTGCCTGTGATTTACATGTATATATTCTTTGACCTAAAGCATACTACAGAAAAATTCGGAACTCATACAATTTTCAATTCTGAGGGAAATAATTCTGCTGAAAATTTCAGACGGAAAGAAACCAAAGATACCAAAGTCATTCTTGGTATTAATTAGCTTCCAGTCAAAAAATTAGCTATACTGGTTTTAAGATTAGTTTTTTAAAAACTTACATTCTCTTGAGTTTCCTCATCACTGTTGTTACATGCAGAACTTTCCATTTGATCTTCTGTAACATCCTCCTAGAAAGCCATAATAGAATACAATTGATAGAAAACCTATTTTTACAAACTATCAACTATGGAGCGCCAAATTAACATAAACTCAAATAATTGAAGATATCTTCAATTATTTGAAGATATCATCAATTTAATTATTGCTCTCTAATTGAATTAATGCACGCATTTAATCAATTATTGCTCTCATCAAATGAATTAATGTGCACATCAATTCAATTACTGCTCTAATAAATTAATTATTAACAAGAGGCCCAAGGGCCTAGAATCGCTCTTCTGGTAAATTGTACAACCCCACCATTTCTATTCTTAGCCTCTTAGTATTCTAAATCTTTAGTTAAATCCTAAGAATTCAAAAAAAATAGGTCAATGTGACCTACTTTTTGGTTTACACATTTTGAGAACCCAAGAAATATCAACTGACAAAGTTTGATGATTTTAAGCCAATTAGTATCTGAATATTGAAATATAGCTGTCAAATTCCAATCGTAGGTCATGGTGACCTACTTTCTGGTCAGCGAACTCCGAACATGCAAGACCCATCAACTGACAAAGTTTGATAACTGTAGGTCAAATAGTATCTGAAATATATAAATATAGCCGTCCAATTCCAAAAGTAGGTCAAGGTGACCTACTTTTTCGTCAACACCCTTTGAACATGCAAGACGCATCAACTGACAAAGTTTGATGACTGTAGGTCAAATAGTATCTGAAATATATAAATATAGGTGTCCAATTCCAAAAGTAGGTCAAGTTGACCTACTTTTTGGTCGAAACCCTTCGAACATGCAAGACCCATCAACTGACAAAGTTTGATGACTGTAGGTCAAATAGTATTTGAAATATATAAATATAGCCGTCAAATTCCAAAAGTAGGTCAAGGTGACCTACTTTTTGGTCGACACACTCCATTGACTCAAGATGCATCAACTGTCAAAGTTTGATGATTGTAGGTCAATTAGTGACTGAAATATATAAATATAACTGTCAAATGCCAAAAGTAGGTCACAGTGACCTACTTTTTGGTCGATACACTCCGAAGACTCAAGATGCATCAACTGACAAAGTTTGATGATTGTAGGTCAAATAGTGTCTGAAATATAGTAATTTAGCTGTCAAATACCAAAAGTAGGTCACGGTGACCTACTTTTTGGTCGACACAAACCGAAGACTGAAGACGCATCAACTGACAAAGTTTGATGATCCTAGGTTTTACAGTGCCCAAAATATGCATCTAAAATTGAAAATGTGAAATTTGAATATCTGCAAAATTCAAAAAGTAGGTCACTGTGACCTACTTTTTTTATAAATATGTTTCAAGGCCTCAAGATGCATCAACTTACAAGATTTGATGATTCTAAACCTCTCGGTATTTGAAATAACAACTTAAAATATATCTATAAATGATAAGCCATAAAATTCAGAAAGTAGGTCACGGTGACCTATTTTTCAGTTGACGCATTTCAAGGTCCCATGATCCACCAACTGACAAGTTTTGATGATCATAGGCTTCAAAGTGTCCAAGATATGCATCAAAATTAATTTTAAAATAAATACCTGCAAAATTCAAAAAGTAGGTCACCGTGACCTACTTTTGAGACAACTTGACACAAGGTCCTAAGATGCATCAACTGTCAAAATTTGATGATCCTAGTCCTTATAATGACTAAAATATCTAAGATTTAAGGAATTTTAAAAAATTTTAAATTTAGGTCAACTTTGAAGTGACCTTGAGACCATGCCCTTTGCCCCAGGGTAATGCCTTGAACAATTTTAAATCTACAACATATCCTCATCCTTATGTGTAAGTTTGGTGATAATCTGCCTTGTGGTTCTTGAGAAGAAGATTTTTTAGCAACCACTACTTTTGTTTGTATTTTCCTGATTATCTCCCCTTGTTAAAGGGTCACATCCCTTTATTTAGTATGTATGAAAGCCCTTGGGCCAATGATACCCTGTAACAAATTTGAAAAAAATTGGCCAAGGGGTTCTTGAGTTATAGTCCTTTTTCTAAAAAGTTTACGCACACCGCACACCGCACAAATGGCCATAGCATTAGCTCTTTGAGCCTTTGGCTCAGAGGAGCTAAAAATAATAATGCACGCATTTAATCAATTATTGCTCTCATCAAATGAATTAATGTGCACATCAATTCAATTACTGCTCTAATAAATTAATTATTAAAAATAATAATGCGCGCATTATGTCAATTAATGTGCTTCTCAATTGAATTCTAGCACGCATCAATTCAATTTGTTGAAATCATTAATTCATTTGAAGAGATCATTAATTCAATTAACTTGTTGCGTGCATCAAATGAATTGATGATATCTTCAAATAATTGAAGATATCTTCAATTATTTGAGTTTATGTTAATTTGGCGCTCCATAATCAACAAGTCATATATGTCTCAAACCACAGCTGAAATGTACACTTGTATGCTCCTCTGCCTTTTAGGAACACATTTCAGCCATGCATGGCTTGCTATGATGCAAGCCATCTTTGTTTTTTCATAAAACATATTACAATGTATCTTATCTATCTAATCTATAAAATTTTATGAATAAATGTAATTAAAAGCACAGACTATGGTACCAAACCTGAAGATGTTATTTGACATCTTTTGATATATGTTGCAAGTTGCAGTACATGGTTATGTGGCCAGACAGACAGATATCCATGCTCTTTATTCTTTTTCTTTTCATTGTCCAAAGCTATTGATCTATGGCTTGAAGACCACTCATCCTCAAATGTATTCAGAAAGGCTCTGGATTCTATGAAATGAGAATATACCATCTAAGATATACATTAAATTAACAATATTTTTGTCATGATAGTCATTATTAATGAGAAGTTTTCTATGCAAGAGTACATGTACCGATCGGATCACGCGCTCGTCCTTTTGTGTAAATAGTAAGAAGACTCGGACATGTATCAGTGCAAAAAGTGCATCAAATCGATGTATTTCCTCGCCGGAAGCACTGTGGATGAGGTTAAAAGGCCAGAACCGTCTCCCTGTATAATGCGTTATTCATATTTTCACCACAGATTCAGTTTTGGTATCATCAACGTCTTATTCACTCTAATACATAAACTGTATATACAAGTGGAAAATGAGAGTGGTAGAATACCTTAGATATGTATGACATCTTGGATGAATTTGAAAATTCGCGTTTCATATTGTAACGTACGAATGTGACATCATCGTTACATTTGTGTAACAAACTGATGGCGTTGATCCACATACGAGGTTCATTTGCGGTTACGGAAATAGTCAAGTAGGTGTGATTGGTACATGTACCATGGCGCATTGTACCAGTAAACATCTGATATATCTTTAATACTAGACAGATGTACATGTACTACAAAATTGCAATTCTTTAAAGTTACCTGACAACTCTAAGACTTCCACTTTTAAGGATTTCTTCTGGTACTGCACAGATACTTGTTGTCCTTTGCACAAAGCTTTTGCATCAGGGACTTTAAACTTCTTAGCATCAATAATAGCCGTGCAGCCATCAATATCAAACAGGACAAGAGCATACATGGTTTGTAAAGACAAAGGCACCTATAGAAAAATGTTGTTAGTCATTGCAAGTCTAGAGATGAAAAAAGTTTCCCCCTGTTGGGTGTATGGTGCATATCTATATTTGCATACTAAAATTCAGGCCTCAAGGTGTGAAATACATAGGATTCTGCACATTATATTATATTGTTCTAATTTATGTGATTGCTACTTGGGAATTGTTATATCAGTATTCAGGATAATCATGGCCTTGCCATAATAGATACATATTTGAAGATTTTTATCAATTTCATAATGGAGAGGGAGACTGTATAACAAAAAGAAAAATTAAGGATCCACACCTATACATGTATATGCAATGAAATTGGACTTATCTATTTATTTAATGAATATTTTACCCACATTAATGCATATCTAATGTTCAAACTGAAAAATATTTGAATTACCATAATATTGAAATGCGTTTTTGCTCACAGGCAGTGCTGTTTACACTTGACTTTAATAAGCCGTTTTGGGCATTTTCAATGTAGTGACTTTGAAAGCTTGAGGGTTACCATGGCTATCAAGCTCCCTATAATGGGTCAAATAATGTGTATGCGAGCTGAAATATCGTAGCATGTACAGGGAATTTGCCCAGTTCAATTTTTTTAGCCAAGTTAGATGCTTTATTATTGTGTACACCTAGAATGTTCTTCAAGATGAAATTTTCCGTTCCCTAGTTAATACCCCACAGGTCGATCCAGCCTTCAGAAAAATTTATTACTACGTTTTAAAGCAATTTTACCCAGTGTTATTTACATTTTAATGACAGACCATTTTGAAAATCGGATTACATATCCTTCGTTTGGGTAGCTCAAAAAATATGCCTAAGCTTTGAGTAATTCTTTTTCTTAAGAATTTTTTTTTTAAATTGTTAGGTTAATGATCAAAGATCGTAAAACAAAGCTCTATAAGTGTTTTTAAACAATGATTAATGAACAAATTTTTAAAACTGATTGCTGTGCACACTTAAATAACAATGTTTTTACAATAATTAATGATCATACTTTTTCATAAACAACCATATTGATTTTTGTACTTCAAACAAAAATAATAATTTCAGAGACCTAAACTTGTTTTATAATATCTCTGCCAAATCATGTTAAATTATGCATGTAAAATCATCCCTTTTTTCTTAAGTAATCAATCTTTAATTCGGGGGCCGAATCGACTAAGTAAAATGGACTGGATCAACGAGACAGCTAGACCATCTTGGGACGGATCAACCGTGAAACTGAACGACCCGACACCAAAGATCTGGGCCAAAGGAAGTTTAAATTAGTTTTTCTAGCTCTAGCAGCAAATTCATTATTATAGGCAAAAACAGTGTGCCAAAAAAGTGGATTCAAATTCGTTTAAGGATAAGAGATATGCCTTAGGGAGATAATCCTTAATTTTGAAATGAATTTCTAAATTTTATAACTTATATATCTCAACTGATTCGATATGCAAGAGCTTGTTCTGCGTATGATCAGTTTTTAAATCGAGGGAGGCTACTGACAAAGAAGTTGATGGTGCAGGGGTTTCAACAGTCTTGTTTAAAGTCAGTATTTCGCAAATTCTATGGCCGTTAAAGCGATCTACTTTTGTTTCATACCAATTGTTAGGCCGTTCTTGACAAACTGATTTTGACTATGGATAACATCGTTTACCTGATGAAGATATAGGGCTCACGTCGGGTGTTAGTGTTCGACAGGGGCTGCTTACTCGTCCGAGGTACCCGATCCGACCTCTGATATGTCTAGGGGTCCGTGTTTGCCCAACTCTCTGTGATTGATCACTGTTCGTTATCTTCGCCTTTCATTTTACCATCGAGCTGTACAGTTCCCGAGGATACTTGTCGCTCGATATTATTTTTTTCATCAATAGAAACAATCACGAGATAATACTGGCTGACACGTCGCCAGGTAAAAAAAGGTGTCACTCTACAGAGTGTATAAAGTGCACATGCTCTAATAGATTGGTTGGTATCCCTCGGATTAACAGATAATCCTTCAAGATATCAAAGATTTACCGTGTGTACAGTCATATAATAATCCGCTTTAGTACATGAATGAAAATTCATGTAGCCAAATTAAAGTTTATCATCTTCCTTCAAGCAAACGTGGACGGCTCTGTGTTGTCTTTTATTAATAATGAATTCACTGGGTTATATCGAATGAAAATTATTTTTCCAGTTTTGATTTTGTTTCGGCCTCTGTCGGGGTCCATTGCACTCTGTAACGTCGATAATGCGATTTAAGTTGTAAGGCTTTCTGTAGCGGATCCTATAGCGTTTCAATTTGAGCCCACCTTGTCGTACACAGCAGTCGTATATGAAAGGTGGGGATAACGAACTGTGATCAATCTCATAACTCCTAAAAGGAATACAAAATGGAGAGTTGGGCAAACACTGATCCCGGGATATACCAAAGGTGGGATCATGTGCCTTGGAGAAGTAAGCACCCCCTGTCCATCGGTCACATCCACCATGACCCCTATATTTTGATCAGGTAAACTGAGTTATCCTTAGTCAAAAATCTGTCCCAGAAGCGACATTGCCCTACGTACGCTTTTTACATGGGGTTGTCACAACCCTCGATCAGGGATTAGGGGTGATTTATTGATCCTCTCCGACAATACTGTTAGAACAACCACCTTATTGTACAGGGAGGGAGTTTAATTCATCTGGCTAACCCCTCTGACGAACGCCTACTTGCAACTTTCCGACGGTTTGGTTTAGAGTTTCATTGTTCAAATGCTTTTTATTATGTCCATTGTTGAGTTTGCATGTGCAATCACCTGCAGAAATGTTTGATGACGAGAAACTTATTTTTATATGCCCCTCTTTAGACGGTCCGTATTATGGCAATCGTAACTACTCGGCTATTTCCGTAAGCGCAAATGAACCTCGTATGTAGATCGACGCCATCAGAGTCAGTTGTAATGTGTACACAAATGTAACTTTGACGTCACAGTCGCACGTTACAATATGAAACGCGAGCTTTCAAAGCCATCTAAGATATCATACATATGAAAGACGGAGACATCGAACAGCGATCAGTCTCCTATAAGGAAATACAAAATAGAAAGCCAGGCAAACACGGACCCGTGGATATACCAGAGGTGGGATCAGGTGCCCAGGAAAAGTAAGCATCTCCTGTCGACCGGTCACATCCGCCATACGCCCTATATTTTGACCAGGCAAACGGAGTTAACCGTAGTCAAAATCTGTTCTGGAAGGTATTCTACCACTATCAATTTCCAGTGATATGTTTATAAAATATAATGAATAAGACGTTAATGATACCAAAACTGAATGTGTGGTGAAAATCTAAATAACACATTATGCAGACATTCGGTCCTAGCCCTTTAACGTCATCCACATGCGCGATTCCGGCGAAGAAATGCATCGATTTGATGCAAATTTTACACCGATCCACGTCAGTCTTCTTCCCAGTTACGGAAAAGGACGAGCGCGTGATCCGATTGGTATTATGATCTATTATGGCACAGCGACGTCTATACGTCCGTTCGTTCTGGGTTTTCTGTTTCTAATTTTATTTCTCTGTCACATATCAAGCTGAATCTTGCTATGTAGCTTCTTTGTGGATCACTCTAGATCTTGATGCAATTTTGATCGCATTTGACCTCTCTTGCAGGAGTTTGCTCCTTTATTTGAAAATTGTTATTTAGATGGTACATAATTTTTCCGGCGATCTCCTCCCGTAATTGTTCATGTAAAGACCATCTTGCTTTAGCGATTACTTGTATGGGTATTGAAGATGGGCAGGTGGCAAGTATTTTGATTTTCTCAAATGTTTGAGAAAATTACAGGTTGTTCAACTTCATTCGTTTGGGAAAATATTACATAGGGAGTACAAGATTTGTCCGGTGAACCCCTGTCACAGTTTTCAAGTGAAAACTCTCTTATTTACAGAGTGTATGCTTATTGAAAGTGTGCATGTGGCCATTTTGATTTTCAAATGTTGAGAAGATTACTTTTTGAGAAAATTACATGTTGAACTTAGTCAGTTTTGAGGAAATATTGCATAAAGAGTACACGATTTGTCTCTTTTTTCCCTTCCACATCTTTCAAGTGAAGGCATTATTTTACAGAGTATTTGTTTGGGTATGAAGGAATGTGACAATGAGTGGGATTTTCTTCAATTTTTGAGCAAATTACAGGCTGCTGAACTTAGTCCGTGTTGAGGAAATATTATATAAAATACAGAACATGTTTTTTCTCTCATGGACTCCTCTCACAGTTTAGAAGCTAGGGTCTTTGTAAATAACTTCAAGATGTGCACAATGCAAGGATTTTGATTCTCAAACATTTTTTTTTATTTTCATTGACGTTTTAAATAATTACAGGTTGTTGAACTTGGTCAGATTTGGGGAAATATTTTAAACGCAAAACTCTTGGTTTGTCTGTCTACTTCCTGTCACAGTTTTTGAGCTAGGACCCTTTTTTCATACGATGCAAAGACAGTATGGCACAGCTTGATGATGGCTGGTAACTACCTGATGCAAAGTTCTACAAATTATGGCTTAAGGAAACACCTTATGTAAGCATTTTCACGGGCGTATTAGGTACCTTTGCGGTACTCTTGTTGCTAGCACTTTTCATAAGTTGTTAATAGGGCCCGAAGAATTTATTGCAATGCTATTCAATACAGGGTCAAATGACGATGAGGAAGAAACCCCAAGCTTAATCACACAGTTATAGAACGTTTGCAGTGGGAGATTGAAACCCTACGTCATTTTTGCCACAAATACAATACATTACTGGCATATATAGATGAAAACTTCAGATTTAGAATGCAACATTTCTGAATATTTAGGCGAATACTTGACATTCACATGTGCCCCGTTCGAAAATCTTGGATCCGCAACTGGTTTGCGGCGTATTTGTGCACCGTTTATCATGAAAGTACAAATGTTAATCAGTTGAATCAAGTAAATTTAGCATGAAACGAGAAAATATATTTTCATAAATGTAGGGAGGGGAGGGTGAGCATATACAGGTATAGTCCTAAGTCAATTCATCCGTTGAAAGTCTTCAATTTCAAAATATTGTACATATCCTCCACTTTCCTCGCATTTCAAATTTCTCTGGTGTGTTATTATGTCTCCTCTCTTTCAGAGGAAGACATTGTTTTTTTACTTTCTGTCCGTCCGTCTGTCAGTCACAAAATCTCGTGAACGCGTCTCCTCCTATATGGCTTATCGGATGGACTAGAGACTTTGTACAATGCTTTATTGCCATTTGTAGATTTGTAGATGTGCACATTGGTTGGACTGGATGACCCAATTATTTTCCTATGAGTTATAATCATATAAGCAACTAGAGCAAAGCTCGTTGCAAAGCAACGAGAGGTCTTCCGTCGGAGCTGTGTGACATAAAAACCTTAAACTTGACCATATGTCCTTGGGTCAGGTCCTAATGCAGCCTCAGTTAACATGAAAATCTGTTATAAGTATGAAATCTAAATGTTTCTTCATTACTTGGTATGGACAGGACAGGGTTTGTATTTTCTAAAAAGTGAACTTGACAATGTGACCATGGGTCAAGGGCAGGACATATTCTTTGATCATATGGAGCGTGTATGTGAGATTAAATTATTTCAGCATTTAACTTTTCAGTCCCAATAATGAAGAAAAAATTACTATTTAAATTTATGAAATTTATGGCTCAGGACATACAATAAAGGTTTATAGCTGTTACCAATATTTTATCATACAACAAAATTATGATAGCATAATATTCAGACTGAAGAGAATAATTCATCGAGTTTGACTTATTTATACATACAAATCAAATAAATTGCTCTCAAATCTTGAATATTTTATTAAACTTTAATATCTATCTGCGTAAATACATGTAGGTATATTATGTACACAGTGCACACAGAAGTCGCGTATGAATTTCACGCCAGCGGCACGTGCCGAAGCTACATAATTTGGACCAAGAGTTCTGAATCAATGTTTAATCAAAGTCATTGTTTTTAAACAATAAAACAACAAATCATTTGAAATGAGACTGGTCGGCCATGGGTTTCTGAACATTCTATACGCATGTTTAGATTTGGTTTAATCTTGATTATAAACTATTGATTTCAAAACATGTTCAGAAATAATTTGTTATGTTTGTAAAATGTATCCATTTTCTTTTTCACAACGAAGAATTTGAGTAAAGCTTGTGTGTTCAGTTAAAGTAGTGTGAAATCACAGATCGCTAGTCCAGCAGCGATGAATCTCCGATATTAAACACACATTCAATTAGACATGATTGAGAAACGAACTGTATATTAAATTGCAGATTTTAAGATTGATGCCTGACTCAATGCTCTAGAGTTTTGAATTTAAAACAAATCAAACGTAAGACCAGGGACGTATAAACAAGTATATACATCCCCGGAAAGACTGAATTATTCGAAAAATCCAATATGATCAAAAACATAACATTCTGTGTTATATTTAGGACGACAATGTTTACTTTGTGTACATGCCCTGGTTCACACGCGATGGTTCCTCGATGCGGTTACGTAATTGTAAACAAAAACAAACCCGCGGTGTATGTAAGATGCGTGTAGTTAATGACTGAGTTATTCTATGCTTGAAGGTTTGTTTCTTCAATTAAATATATCATTGTTAATAACAATCGTAAAAGAGATAACCTTTTTCCTCTTTTTTCTTTGGAACGATTGTTTATATTAAAGCTACTAAATAATAATAAAAAGAAAGTTGTCGATAGATGATTTTTAAAGGAACCATAGATCACGTTAAAACCTTATTTTAAAAGAATATTAGCATTTTATGAAGTCGAATTTATCAATTAAAGCAAGTTTATTTAAGTTATACGCATATTTTTCACCCTTCACTTACCTAACGATACGGTTACCTGTTTGCGGGTCAAGCTTTTTACTCATATATAACACAATACTCGAGCAAAATATTATGTTTATGAGATCAATAAGATGTTAAAGAACAACTTTTCCAGCAAAAGCCATATTTACCGTTTTTGAGTTATAAAGCGAAAACTTTGAAGATCCCCAGATCCCTAATTTAAGGGGCCAGCCCCTTTTTAGGGATATCAAAAGAAAGCTCTTAACATTTTGCACAACGTTTGTTCTACACGTCTTAACAAAATATTTTTAGTTTAAAAGATACAAAGGAAAACATGTGTAATTTTTTGCTCCTTTAGGCGTCCTAATTTTTTAACCCAGTCAACCACCATTTCGAACGCTGTAATCAAAAAACAGAAAACGATGTGCACAACTACAATGCTCCTACTTTTCATTTTCAATGCATTTTCTGCTCAAGCTTATACAGTCTCAGAGCCTTTGTCTGGAAACCAAAGCCCCTAAAATTTCATTCAAAGGGGAATAACTCGTGAACAAAAGGGAATTTCTTAAATGTAGTACATGATTTTAAAATTGTTCTGCAAAGTTTATAAACCCTGGAAATTTGAGCAAAATCCATGCAGAAATGGGCGAGATATGAAGCATCAAAGTTAGCGTCTAGGAAAAAGAAAAAAAAAGAATAATAAGAATAATCTTAACCAGCCCAATCAGTAGAAGGTCTTGCGTTGTTACGGAAGACCTTAACTAGATGAAACCCCGCGCAAGTGCGAGAAATCACAAATAATATTGCATAGACGAAAGGCTTTTTTAATGCATGTTTGAATTGTTGCACAAATATACTGAATGAAAGATGCAAGGTGAAGATAACGAACAGTGATCAATCTCATAACTCCTATAAGCAATACAAAATAGACAGTTGGGCAAATACGGACCCCAGGACACACCAGAGGTGGGATCAGGCGCCCAGGAAGAGCAAGCATCCCCTGCCGACCGGCCACATATCTTTAATTCAAAAGAATGTAAGAACAATTTATAAATAATTGCGTGCATTAGTTCTGTTATATTTATTGATATCATATACAGTAAATAACTCCAAATTAAATGTTCCTTATGTAACATAAATGTTCTCTCTCCGTATTGAAAATAAGATTATGATTCTACGACAGCAATTGAAGTGGCGGATTTGAGGGGGATGGGTGTCATCTGCCATCTCCCCCTAAAATGTTCAAATTTAAAGTACATCGTGGTCTCTTGTTGAGCAAAAAAAGAAAAAAAAAAAAGAAAAAAAAACATAAAAGAAGGAATGATCTCTTTCACTCTCGGAGAATTAAATGAATCTTCTGATTTATTGAATTACCTTTATTGGGAGATCTTACACTTTGTTTTCCCAAAAAACCCTTATCATTTGCGTCATTTTATTAATTTCCTTTTGCTAAAACTGATAGAAAATAGTAAAAATAACTATATAGGAAACATATTTAAAGCCCTATGAAATCGGTAAAATCAAGGAGCTTCCAGGGGCTTCGCACCCTGGGCCCCACACCAGGGCTTCGCACCCTGGGCCCCACACCAGGGCTTGGTCTTGGGCCCACCAGGGGTGTCGTTTCTTCTCGTTAAACACAATATTCAATTAGAACATAATGCACTATATGAATGACAAACAGAAAAACTGCTATATTGTAAACAGTGGTCTGATTTCTTGGACATTGTCAGGTAGTGTACATGTACAAGCTAATTTCGGTAAAATGTTTTAACTTTAAATCTATAAGGCGCAAACTTCCCAGAACAGTCCCGGACCATTCGATATCTGACATATTGGACAGTTATTAACTAATTACTTACTTTCACGATCTGTGTCATCACAAAACATGATGAACTAAACTAAAAACTTTTTTGTGTTTATCCATGTGTTTGTACATATCAGTAACTGTTAATAAATTAATACCAAAAATGCGTAATAGTGACTTCTATAAGCACGGGAAAAAGTTAAAGAAGATCGAAAATATCAGATGAATATCGTATTTAAAAACTTTTCGATGTGTCAGATCGTTGGTCTAGGAAGGGGGGATGTCCTTCGTTTAAGTTCTTCATAAAATGATAAAGCCTGGTCAAAAGTATTATAAGCATAACTAACACTGAACACCTACATAATTTTATGCTGATCATGTTGTAAACCAATCACAACTTTTCGGCTTGCTGGAAAAGCCCGAGGATGTGCGATTTCTTTTAGACAAAATCGTCTATAGTAACTTGGCGCTTCGTTCTGGATATTTCCATCTGGCCGATTTAAGACTAAAATCACGGATTGAAGAAACGGACAGACATATTTTATCTATTCAAATATTATCGAAAATTATTTCTTCTGTAGGATCAAAATCAAACATTGATAAACAGTGGATTTACCCCATATTGTATTATCTTAAGTTGCCATTAAAAATAATAAAACTGGCTTAGATCCGCCAAAGCGTCTCCACCACTGTGATTTTCAGGGTAGTTTTTCGAAAACGAAAGTAGGGTTTTAATTAGATTAACGATAGTTACTAATCAAGTAAAATTCTATTATAGCTTACGGACTTCACCTCACATGTGGAACAATAGTAAAGGTGCAAACATAAACTCTGGAGCAAGTGTTTCGGAGGTTATTGGCAAAATGTGTTGATTTATAAGTATAGATACAGGAGGAGAAGCGTTCATAACACAGGCACTTGTTTCTGTAAATGACTTATGACCTCTGTATACTAATAACAACACAAGGTAACTAGCTTCAAATGACACCCCTGAGAATGTCGGCCTTTTGAGCTTCCAGGGAATATGCTATGTAAATGTATTTACTACCGTTGTATTGTACAATCATTCAACTTAAAAACCATGTATGACATGACTGCATTCTTTGCCTCTTATCGCCGAAAACTGCAACAAAACATGGATTTTCCGTTTTATACCACGAAGTGCTATGTACTGATACCGCACAGAATGAAAATTGTATATTCGTTGTGTTGAAAAATAAAGTCTCATTGTTTTATTATCACAATAAATTGATACGATGTTTATTACCAAAAAATCTTGAACATATTGCTTTGTTAACAAAATAAAAATTTTGAATTGAAGACGCTGTACGCTATTTTTAGTTACTCAAAAAACCCAAAGCTGTTCGTACGTTTCGGGATTTTACATGTCATCAGAAGATAGAAGCTAAGACCTCCCGAGTGGAGATTTAAAAATATTTTCGTGTCGGAATCATTTCTGATAAAGATAATAATGAAATTATGACTTACTGTATATACAACTTCGTTAACTAGTTTGAGAAATATTTCTGCCAATTGCATGTTTCATGCAGATCTATGGAAAGTCAAAGAAAATACAGATAAAAGATTATTTGGAAGTATGCAAAATAGAGCAAGGAAAGTTTTTTTAGTGATGTGTTATTGACTTTGTGATATGTATTGATGTGGCAAGTGTAACGTATTTCCTTATACGCAAGAAGGCTATCAAAGTCCGTGCCTTGTCAATTCAAGGGTTCGAGGTGTAATTAGAATAGCAACTTTCATTGATAAAATAAGATTGGGAATGTTATTAGAAATTGGGCCTGCAGATATATACAAATATGGCCTAACCCTACTCAGGTTAATAATTACTATGAAATCAAGGAAAGTCAATCAACATACAAAGATCAGGGGTTCACCAAATGATTTATAATATCAAAACGATTTAGCAATGGGTATGACCACCCTCAGCGAACGACTGGCTGACCTCGGACTAACGCTTGTACTGCAGCCTTATTCAGGACACACAGTACAAGTGACAGCCCTTCAACCGCTGCACACACTGTAGAGCCTTATTCAGGCAGACATTGTGAACGACAGCCTGGCCGTCAGTCAAGTCCAGTACACAGGACAGACGAATTATGTAGCTAGCCTTTATCTGGTCGACCTCGACAGTGGCAGGCCTCTTACTACTAAGGTCAGCCTATTAAAAGGACAGCCTCAATGCCTCCACTCTAACACCGTTACAATGCACGGAATTAAACACTGGCTTTCTCAAAAAATCACTTTATTGCTTGCAACTTACTCTTAATCTTGTCCACCACGTCTTCTCGCTCTGAGCTTCGACAATAACTGACTGACGACAACTGTTTCGCGCTGTATTTATAGTGTTAGGTCATGTGACTAAATTACGGATGTTTACATTGAAAACTACAATGTAGAACCTAGATGGTCGATGGATAAATTTCCGGAATATTACATTACCCACGCCTCCGATGTCATGCGTCCCGCATGAAAACAAAGTAATTAACCAATGATAAGTGTTGAATGATATATAATGTGATTTATGCTTAAAATCCACAAAAATGATCAAATCCTAAAAATGTTTACAACTGTCAACGAATATGTACTGTACACTACCAGTGTTTATAACAATACAATACAAAAAAAAATATCAACAAGTCATTTAAAAATGATCTTCTCCTTCCTGATGACCTTTACATCGGCATCACCTTCTCTACACTTTCTGACCGTTGTTGTCACAACTACCCTTTTCTTTGGGGAGGTCTGTGTGCCAGCGTCGACTCTACTGCATTCCACAGATGGAATTGCTGGTCCCATATCAACTTGGGTGGATCTGTCCACAAGAGCAATCTTCTCTGGAACAGGGATCTCATCTACACTTAATCTCTTTCTTGTAAATGGTAAAGACGGTTGGGTCTTTTTCCGGAAGAGTCTTCCTTCTAACAGGTTGTCCTCCTTCTTCTCTGGATTCTGTCTCTCCTTTTTCTCATCAATATCAGGTTCCTCATTCTCATCACTTGAACTACCACTTGACGAGTCTGTAGAGGACACCTCACCTATAACATTACCAGGGTCCTGGTCCATCCAATCTTCATTTCCGCTTTCCTCGTCTTTCTTTTCTTCATGCAGTGAACCACCTGCTTTCCCCCCACTTTTCTCTTTTGTGCCCAGCTTAATGAGTTCATCATCAGGCTTTAGACCAGGATGACATCTTTTGACATGTCTCTTAAGATTAATTTCCCTTGTGCTGGTAAAACCACATATTGGGCACTCAAACATTCTCAGAGCACATTCCAGGATGTGTTCCTTGTATCTTTCTTCTGTCCCTGATCGCTGTAAACGGTCAAAAGCCTGAGTGACCTTATTACCATTTATCAGAGCTTTAGCGACTAAACCACGAGCCGACTCCATGAAACGATTTGAGGATTCCATGACACCCAACTTTGGTATTTTCTCGTATTCAGGAGCTATAATATTACACATGGTAATAACTTCACTACAAGAAGGTATGGTGACATTGTCAGCAATAACCACTTTGTCATAACCAATCTTTCCTTCAAAGGAAAATTTCATCTGCTTCCCACGAATGACAATAGCAGAATGGGGTAAATCAAGTAAACAATTGTTTGATGCCAAAAAGTCAAGCCCTAAAATACCATCAATACCAACATCAATCACTGTAAATAACTGACTGAACTCCAAGTTCGACAGTGAGAAAGAAATTGAGATGGCACCCTCAACTTTCATAGCACTTCCATCTGCTGTGAGCACCTCCTGGTTAACCTTACTAAGGATTGGCTTTGGATTACTTATCACAGAATGTAATATGTCAGGTGAGATGATACTGACTGTGGCTCCTGTATCTATGAGCAATTTGACTCTATTGCCGTTGATGGCTGCATCAACAAATATACCTGCTTCACCAGCTCTCCGACTGACCCCAGTACGGCTTGTGTCATTCTCATTGACTTTCTCCTCTTTTTGTTTAGGAGAAGAGTCTATCTTGTTCTTCCTTGTTTCTGATTTCCTTTTATAGGCAAAGCAGTTCCTCTGTATATGGCCCTTCTTCTTGCAATAATTGCAAACAATATCAGTAGACTTTTGTTTAGAACTCTTTGATTTCCCTGTTTCTCGCTTTATCGACTTCATGTCCTCTTGCAAGTCATGAACTGCCTTCAACAGTTTGGCAATGGCATCTTCTTGAGTGATAGCTTCCCTCAGATATCCTTGGTCTTCTGTTCGACGTCTTTCAGCCAAATTAAATGCATCAAGCTCTACTGCATGGCGAATCGCATCATTAAGGTCTGTCGGCCTTGCTTGTTTCACTCGTAATCTCATATCACTATTTTGAAGAGCATCAATAAATTGTTCTTTTGCAAGAATTTCTCTGACCTCTGTTGGAGCTGTTGAGTAGGCAAGGTTAGTCAACCTGCGTACATCTTGTCCAAGTTCTGGTAACGTCTCTGAAGCTCGCTGCCTTCTCTCTCGTAGTTGTGCTCTGTACAGCTCTGTTTGGTTGGAAGGTAGAAATTGTTCTTCTAACGCCCTGCACAGGAGTCGATAATTGCATTTCTCTCCCTCTGGTAAACTTCCTAAGACACCTTGTGCTCGACCTCTCAGTGCTACTGCCAAATACATGCCTTTCTCCGAGGTTGTCCAACCATTTAATTCCGCACATATATCAAAATGAGACTTGAAGTCTAACCACGAGGTACTACCATCAAACTTGTCTGGTTTGACATTACTACTCTTTTTCTGGTCAAAACTTGCCCTAACATTTGGACGACGTCTTGTTATATTTTCCTCTGAGTGCAAAGGAAAATATTGCCTAGCACTATCTAAAGGCGTACTCGTTGAGGAGAATCTATTTGAATCTCTCGCATCATGATCTAAGCTACCTAACACAGGCATTTCATATCTTTGGGGGTCGTCCTAACTGATTTAGGTCTCGCACCCCATTCTTCATTTAAGGTCTCTCGCCTACTTTCAGGAATACCTGAATCTCTGGCGTTCCTTATGCTCTGATCAACACTAGCCTGTAGCTTACTTAATTCCCTCTCTACTTTAGTTAGATCAGAATCTAAATTCTCCATAATAGCCCTTTATCCTATTTTATACAACAATATAATTCTAACTTAACTATACCCTCGAATCCCGACGCTGCCACCAATTTTTGTAACGTATTTCCTTATACGCAAGAAGGCTATCAAAGTCCGTGCCTTGTCAATTCAAGGGTTCGAGGTGTAATTAGAATAGCAACTTTCATTGATAAAATAAGATTGGGAATGTTATTAGAAATTGGGCCTGCAGATATATACAAATATGGCCTAACCCTACTCAGGTTAATAATTACTATGAAATCAAGGAAAGTCAATCAACATACAAAGATCAGGAGTTCACCAAATGATTTATAATATCAAAACGATTTAGCAATGGGTATGACCACCCTCAGCGAACGACTGGCTGACCTCGGACTAACGCTTGTACTGCAGCCTTATTCAGGACACACAGTACAAGTGACAGCCCTTCAACCGCTGCACACACTGTAGAGCCTTATTCAGGCAGACACTGTGAACGACAGTCTGGCCGTCAGTCAAGTCCAGTACACAGGACAGACGAATTATGTAGCTAGCCTTTATCTGGTCGACCTCAACAGTGGCAGGCCTCTTACTACTAAGGTCAGCCTATTAAAAGGACAGCCTCAATGCCTCCACTCTAACACCGTTACAATACACGGAATTAAACACTGGCTTTCTCAGTAAATCACTTTATTGCTTGCAACTTACTCTTAATCTTGTCCACCACGTCTTCTCGCTCTGAGCTTCGACAATAACTGACTGACGACAACTGTTTCGCGCTGTATTTATAGTGTTAGGTCATGTGACTAAATTACGGATGTTTACATTGAAAACTACAATGTAGAACCTAGATGGTCGATGGATAAATTTTCGGAATATTACACAAGTACCTGTTGTTACATTGAAGTTTTATGAAACCCACCATAAGTACCAAGAACGCTGCAGGCACATATCAATGTTTTTCGGAGGCGACTGGCCAACCCTTAACATTAACTGTTATTTTCATGCATGCAAATGAAGATATATTACGAGAATGGCCCCTCCACTATTTTTGATAGTACTATGTAGTAGTGAATGAGAAGATATTAATGCATGTAAGCTTGAAAGTTATGAATTGAAGCCCTGGAGCAAAGAATGACCCCTCCCAGCCTGAGGGGGGAAATTGAGACAGCAATGACGAACACTATACCCCCCCCCCCCCCCCATGCACACACTAATTAAGGTTCTGAAGGTCTTTATCATGACTATCATATTTTTATCATTGTCTGTCAGGAAATTTAAACAAGCCATGTGCAACTTACAACTTCTCCGACGAATCCCCTCCCCGCATCCCTAATATTACGGATCTGTGCCGATATCAGTGGGGAAATTCACAGGCATCTGAAGTATGGACACCCCCCCCCCCTTTCTGATTTTTTGGGGCGGCGATTATTTCTCCGGAATGTGTGGATTCCCCGTCTATTCCATCCTAATTTCGATTTATGTAATCGTAAACTTGCTTTTTGTAAGCCTTAAATACCTTATACTGTTTATAATAAGTATATTCTATATTATACCAGTCCAGTAGAAGGCCAATCTCTAAAGCTTGTGAAAAGCGTGAAACAACTACATCAATCGAAATTGGGTTGAGAGAGACAAGGAATCCACACATTTTGGAGGCATTGTCACCGCAAAAAAAAAAATCAGAAGGGGGGATTATAGTTATCAGGTGTCTGTGGAAAAAAATATGGGGGGATGGAGTCCCCTTTATTTTTTGTAGCATTTCCCCCCTAATGTTAGTAACTAAATTATATAAAATAAGATCAATTGTGGTTAATGGTCACCATTAAAATCACCCTTTTGCCTGTTATTTTTAATTCATCTCTGATGCTCTATCTTTCTATAAATAACTCTAAAGAATTCCAAACGTAATTTTAGAAGAGCGTGCTAGCCAGTCAAAATCGCCCACTTATTCTGTGCGGTATCAGTACATAGCACTTCGTGGTATAAAACGGAAAATCCATTTTTTGTTGCAGTTTTCGGCGATAAGAGGCAATGAATGCAGTCATGTCATACATGGTTTTTAAGTTGAATGATTGTACAATACAACGGTAGTAAATACATTAGCATCGCATATTCCCTGGAGGCTCAAAAGTTCGACATTCTCAGGGGGTGCCATTCTGTGTCATTTGAAGCTAGTTACCTTGTGTTGTTATTAGTATACAGAGGTCATAAGTCATTTACAGAAACAAGTGCCTGTGGTTCATAAGCTATTTTGACATCCTCTAGCCCTCCTAGATCCACTATAACGTTTGGGAAAATAATTTCATCTATAAATGACAATGAACTATTGCACAAAGTTTCAAATCTATTCGGTAAGCCATATAGGAGAATTGTTCACAGGTTATTTTACATCTTCCACCCCTCTTATATCCACTATTATGTAACTTTTACTAAAATAATTGGACACTCATATTCCGACAATATGCACATCTACATATACAAATGTCAGTGAAGCATTGAGCCATATAGGAGAAGTGTTTAAAACTTGAAATTTTGTACAATACTTCAATGTCGTTTGCAGATGTGCATATTGTAGGGACAGGGGAATCCAATTGCTTTCCTTAAAGTTATAGTGGATCTGAGGGATGGAGGGTGTAAAATAGTTTGTGAACACTTTTCCTGAACACTTTTCCTATGTGGCTTATCGGAGTTCATAATGGTCCTGCTCATGCTTTCTCCTCCATACCATGCAGTACATTAAGGGGGGGATGTTTGATTTGGAGCACTTCCAATTTGGGGACCTGGGGAGACATTTGTTTTTCATAAAAAAAAATATCTCTAGTTCCTCCTTAAATCATTACTACAAGCCGCCTTTAGATATCTCAGTACCATTAGCACACTCACAAGAGCTAATTAATTTATCTCTTCCACCAATAAAAAATGGGCGCCACCAGATAACTGAAATATTGTTGAGTGTGGCGGAAAACATCAATCAATCAATCCTACAGACACCTGAACATTGTTATACCAAATTGCATAACCTTGATAATTTATAATGTATTGATAAATTTAGAATAAGTTGTCTCTGGACCAGTTGTACGGGTATATGAAAATATAATCGGAAATAATTGAGATAAACCTAGGTTTATTGAAGGAAGTAGATAAACAACTGGTTGTTATGCATGTCAGCCCTGTTGCACACCACCAAATGCTGTCCAAGGGCTTATCACATCTGATGTCCATCCGTGAGCATCCATGATATATACTAAATCTCCCCTCTCCAGAGCCAGGACGATGCTGCTACCAGCAGTAATATACTTTTTGTCATTGCCTGAGTTATTTGAGGCCTGTCTTCCTTTGATCTTCCCATTTACGTATAACCCTGCATGTGACACTTTACCAGGGTTACTGAGAGTGTACCAATTGAACAGATAGATACCTTTACTTGGCGTGGTGAACTTCCCCGTCTTTGGATTGTACGCATTTCCTACGTTGGTGACGACATTGTCAAAGACCCAGACTGAACCGCCTTTGTAAATTCTGTTAGAGCCAAGCTCGGCGTGGAATGCTACAGGCATTTTCGGTTCTACAAAGTAAAATACATGTACACGAGGAAGAAAGTTAAAGATAGCGAATGTTTGCAAAATCTTCAAGGAATTAAAAACTTTGTGCATGGTAGAAATGTATCTTTTAAAGGAATTGTATTCAATGGGCACATTGAAACCCTGTACATTGCCTTGTTCGATCATTATGTAAAGAAATTATATCGGTCTTTAGACTTTGTCGACTACCATTCTTAAATATACGAATCATCATCTAAGCGATGGACTGATGACATTTGCTCAGTGATATCAATGGTGTGTAGATAATTCTGCATTTATATGATGAGAAGCTGTTATACGTTTTGAGTGTCTAAATTATTGTATGTATTCCCGTGGGGAATTCCGGGTTAGAATAAGTCCTCAGTACCCGTTGCTTGTCGTAAAAGGCGACTAAATGAGGTGGTCCTTCGGATGAGACTTAAAAACATCGACGCCCCGTATCACATCAGGTGTGGCACGGTAAATATCCCTGCTCAAAGGCCATAAGCGCCGGGCATTGTCCTAAATTTTGCAGCCCTTCACCGACAATGATGATGTCTCTATATGAGTGAAAAACTTTCGAGAGGGACGTTAAACAACGTACAATCAATGGTATATAGTATGCAGAGAGGATACGATGAATGTGATACAAAACACTGTTGTAACTTTGCTAAATTAGACGATGAAAACAAATTATCATGGTTTCTTAACTGTGAAAATATTGAACCAGTTTCTGCTGAATGTGAACTAGCTAGACATGCCATTTAAATGTACATAACCAATTTAATTATATAGAAATAGAGGGTGAGGAATTATATATATCTAGTATTGCTGTTTATGCGTGCAATGTGTATGTTACTTACAAACAGTTTTAATGTATTGTAATAATCAGAACCTTGCATTATCACGTGATATCGGTTGCAATTCCGGTATTGTTATGATGATTATTAGTTTCTCCCATTCAAGCAGTATGGCCGAATTGTCCTGCTTTGCATTAGGATACACGGTGGTACAACATCAGTTATCATTAAGGTATTCCGTTTGCAACGGAAAACCTTGCAGTGATTCTACGGTTTATTAAGGTCTTTCGTTTCCGTTTCCAACAGAAGACCTTATTGTTATTGTAAGTTTTCCCCCTCTATTATTAAGGTCTTCCGTTTCTAACAGATCTTGTTGTTATTGTAATTTTTTGTCTATTATTACTAAGGACTTCCGTTTCCTAAGGAAGACCTTATTGTTATTGTAAGGTTTTTTTCTCTAATATCTTTTAAAGAAATTTTATGTGCGCGATTTCCCGGATATGCGTCAACCGATTTTTGTAAAATTTTCAGGGACGGTAGATATGTACTTGAACTCGAAACTTTTTTCCCGATTTTGATTACGTCACTTATTACGTACGATATTAACTTCCAGAGGGTCACTTTGTCCTCGAGTGTTCTTTAAAACTATGAAAGATATCAACTTTAAATTTTCAGCGATTGTAGAGGAGACTTGATAGATGAAACATAAGGCGTATTGCGAGTTGTCAGTTGCAAAAGGCACCAAAGCTCACCTGGACTCGAAAATGTGCGACAAATTTTTGTGTGCAATTTTTGATACATTTTCGTTAATATCTTTTTATACGAAAATACTTTGTAAAGACATATATAACAAAAGTTGCAGATAATGAGAAGATGCTTTTGCCAATATCCAATTTTGTGGGCCAGATCCTGAAACAAAGGCCTGAAAGAGATCGAAAGTATTTTTTTGAATATTTTAAAAACTAAAAAGAATGTGTGAAGCATTATTAAAGCTGTATGGTCCGAATTACGACATTTTTTCCATCTTGTAAAAACGCTATTAAATCATCGCATGTATGTAGTTATGAGGCTGTATGAGATATCATACATTATTCCACCTGTTTTAACCAAAATTATTTGATTTTAACTCTGCCATTTCAAGTGACAGTCACGTGACCAGTTCAAACTTTCAGATCATCGGTGGTCTTATCTGTGTAAAGCTGTGTATTTTGTTACAACAGTACCGTGCCATAAGTTTAATAGAAATAAAAATATCAAATAAATCTTAGTAATTCGTTGTTTTACGCTCTTTCAGCCTTAAAACTAGACAGTTGTGTATGAGTTAATACATCATGTTGGGATTCCCCTGATGCGCGTGGGTCTTTTTATAGAAGTCTAACACTGTATAATTTATGCGTTATCTGGAACACCTCAGGCCTTTCACCGAAAACACCGTGTTTTGGGTGAAAGGCCCGAGGTTTTCCGGATGATTTATATATGTACCACACTATATTTACTTTCTAAATAATATTCTCACTGTTTTCTTTTACATGCAGATGCTTTCAAGCATGTAGGTTGAATGAAAGGTAAAGATAACGAATAGTGATCAATCTCATTAATCAACAAAAAACCAGACTACATAAAAGATATATACTGTAGGATGAAAGGTTAAGATAACGAACGGTGATCAATCTCATAACTCCTATAAGCAATACAAAATAGATAGTTGGGCAAAAATGGACCCCTGGACACACCAAAGGTGGGATCTGGTGCTTAGGAGGAGTAAACATCCCCTGTCGACCGGTCACATCCACCATGAGTGACCCCTACATCTTGATCAGGTAAACGGGGTTATCCGTAGTCAAAATCAGTGTGCCTAGAACAGTCTAACAATCGTTATAAAACACGTGAGACAGCATTTGATCCAATGATAGGTTGTATTTCAGAGCTTTTTTAATATAGTTGTTTTTGAGCAAGGGAAAATGAACCAGAGGAACAAAATGAAACTCTAAGGTATTTGTAGTTGGATACACAGGATTTAGTTTTTAAGAGTCTGCCTGCCTTATTAAAAATGAGGATCTTGGTTTTTGATAAATTGATATTCAGATACCAGTCATTACAATGCCGCTGCAAAATTAAATGTTTAGTTTTTATTGTAAACTATTAACTGAGGAGGAAAGTAAAATTATGTCACCAGCGTACATTACGCAATTGAATGTACGAGATTTTAAGACAACAAGATCTGAAGATGAATTGAGATAATCTGGAAGGTCATTAATGAATACTTTAAATAAATTTGGACTTAAATTGTCCCCCGTTTGACACCTACATTTATTGGGGAAAACTATGATTCCATAACTTCAACGGCACCAGGACTTGCTTGAAGAAAACATACTATTAATGACCTGATAAAAATTTGTTCCAACTCCCAATTTTAAGAGTTTGATTTTGATTCCTGAATGAATAACGGTATCAAATGCTTTAAGAAAGTCAACAAAGCAGGCATACACATTCCCATCCTTGGTCTTGCAGTATTTATCTGTAATAGTCTTGAGAATAAACATATTGTCAGACGTTCTTACTTTTTGGGTAAAAGCTATCTGACATTCATTATATGATGTTTACTAAGAAATTTGTGTAAGCAAATATCAAGTATGAAAAGTGAAGATAACGAACAGCGACCTATCCTAAAACTCCCACATGCAATACAAAATAGATAGTGTGCCAAACACGGACCCCTGGACATATATATCTGGACCCATATTTACTAAAGTTCGTAGACGTAAACGTAGGATTTACGTCTGACTTAAGATTAGAGTTACGTACTCATAAAATGGTACTGATACTGGCAAAGTTAACGCTTCTGCACTGCACACATCTATAATTACATTTATACATGAAATACTAATTGTAGATTACGTTTAAGATCATTTGACTCGCACGTATACGAGCGTTTCACGAAACCTAACGTAGTCGTAACACTTACGATTGCGATTTACGTCTGACTTTTCAGAACTCTTTTCTCTATGGAGGTAGATTTAAAATTAATCCTACCATGGAAAGAAATAATCATTCATTATTTCTTCATGGTTTTAAACATATCCTTATCGTCTACAGTAACCCCATTCTCTTCCACAGAGTTATCGGTCCTTTCTCTCCCTTATATATATAAGGGAGAGAAAGGACCGATAACTCTGTGGAAGAGAATGCAGTAAGCCATGCAAGTTGTCAACAAAAATAATGGAAATTTTGAGCCCGATCTTTAGTGTAACGTAAAGAAAATTCCTAGAATGTTTAAACAATTGATAGAATAATTTTTATTGACTTTCATGTAACTAAAATTGGGTGGGGGTGATATAAGAAATAACATAAAAGATTTACATTTTAGAATTTTAAATGCCATGTATCGATCTGCTCATGTGAGCCAAATTTCCATCAATAAGTAAACTATCTTCAACGGATTAAAAAAAAAATGAATAAGAAAATGAAATTATATTGATAAAAGGAAATAATAAAATGAAAATAATATTGCACACAAGTATAGGAAATTTTACCCTGCATCAAACCATGGATATGTACGTACTCCGGCGTTTAAACATTGTTGTAAAATAAGCTGTAACACTAATGACATATCTATTCACTTATTTGTATAAATTTCAAACAAATCATGGGCTCAATGTGTCCCTAAAATGACATGAAATTTATTTTCCACATGCGTTTGTCTTTTATATATATTTTTTCCGTTTAGGCATGTAAGCATATGCTAACTTCCGTCTTTACGTGATGATGTATAATCTAGATCATTTATTAAAAATTATTATTGATATTACACTTTATGATGATTGATTTTTATATTGTTTAACTTCCCTCTCGTAAATTTTCACTAATATGGAGACGTCACCATTGCCAGTGAAGGGCTACAAATTTTAGGCCTATACTCGGCGCTTACGGCCATTGGGCAGGGAGGGATCTTTGTCGTGCCACACCTGCTGTGACACGGGACCTCAGTGTTTGCAGTCTCATCCGAAGGACCGCCCCATTTAGTCGCCTCCTACGATAAGCAAGAGGTACTGACGACCTATTCTAACCCGGATCCCCACGGGAGTGCACTTTATAAAAAGGGGTCGGAACCCCAAGGATCCGATGATGACCCTTCCCTTGTCTGTGTATACATATAGGTCTAGTCTGTATGTTTAATCTAGTACAAATATCTTCCATTTATAAATCTGGGGACCCATGTAACCCAACCAACTATAGAGGATTAAGTGTTACTAGCTGTATGGGTAAACTGTTTAATGGGCTTCTACAGTACCGCCTAAACTCATACTTAGAAACAAATAAACTACTTAGTAACTACCAATTTGGATTCAGGAGGAATCATCGCACTACAGATAACATATTTATCTTAAAAACTCTTATTAACAAATATTTAAAACACAAGCAACAAAACATATATGCATGTTTTGTTGATTTCACCAAAGCTTTTGATACAATTGATAGAACTTCTTTGTTAACCAAACTATACAAAAAAGGTGTAGGTGGGAAATTTTACAATCTCATAAAACACATGTATTCAAACACTAAATATTGCTGCAAAGATGAATCTAGATGTAGTGAACCATTTGTGGCTACGCGTGGGGTTAAGCAAGGCGATAACCTTTCCCCTACTCTCTTTAATATACTAGTATTTATTGATGATTTCTACTCACAACTTATGAATTTTAACACAAACCCACCTAGACTTCAAAATGTTGAAGTTGGTCATTTATTCTTTGCAGATGACTTAATTCTCCTCTCAACTACAAAAGAAGGCCTTCAAACTTCGATAGACTGCCTTTCAGAATATTGCATAAAGGAAAAATTAACTGTTAACCTTAATAAAACTAATGCAATGATTTTCTCAAATAAGAAAATTGACACAGCCCAACACTATTTTTATTATAATCACTCAATAATTCATCTTACACATGAATATAAATATTTGGGCTCATATTTACTAAAGTTCGTAGACGTAAACGTAGGATTTACGTCTGACTTAAGATTAGAGTTACGTACTCGTGAATTGGTATTTACAAAACCGTTCGTAGCCGCAAACGTAACTTACGATGTACGATTGCACGTACGCGTGCGCAGTGGCTATTTTCACTTCGAAGCGTAAAAAGTGTGAATTTGCTCATTTACTTTGAATTCCCTGCGCTCCCGCCGCATTATGACGAAAAAGAACACAGAATTTTGTGAGAAAGCAACGAATTTCAACGTATACGTATGCCTGCCAACGGCATGTCGATCAACTGTACCGTTATTCAGTGTTGTTTACAAATCCAAATGGAAGGTTCATCAAATTTAACGCATTTGACTTGTGCATGGATCTGCGATGCTGTAGGTGTTCAAAAAGAAGTCGGCATGGACTGACAAGTAAGTTAAGTTGTTTGTGTAGTAATAACCTTAAATGTTTTACCACTGACTACTCGTCACTAGGCCCCTAAATAATGTTAAATTGACTTCAAGGGGATTCAGTACATGACACACATGGTAAAATCACAGTCCCTTATTCATTTTGTTCTCAACCTATGTAGCTGCTATAATGCCTGGATCTTAATTTCTAAATAGTGAGCACATATACATATGTGTTAGTTATTTACAATTTGATATGTGCCCACTATTAACACATTAAGACACAAGCTCATTTGTGTAAATGGTAACTTCAAACTTTTGACAATACCACAATTGAAATTCAAAATTATTTATCCCATTTTTTTAATTTCATGACTGGGACAACATCAAAGCAGTATCATAGCTACCTGTACACAAGTATGCACATGCTTTCACATCATTTCGCAAAAAGAAAAACAAGAATATTGGTGAAAAATGAATCTAAAATATACATTATATATACAGGCACTAATTCTAAAATGTGTGATTTGTACGCGCCCCTCTATTGCATGGTTATAAAATATGAAATTATTATTGTTTTAACAATATATACTCTGGACGAACAGGTAGATAGGGTGAATGGACTCGGTACCAGATGAGAACAGTTACAGTCTCTTTTAGCATCATTTCAATTATATTGCTTGTGCAAAACTTTCAGAAAATATTGTGAAACAAAATCGCATTCAAATACAGTTGTACAACTGTGTGAAGTCAGTGTTAATTTATTTAATGTAGAATAACATTGACTGTATATTAATTGGAGATATTAGGTGTGATATACATGTAACATGCACTAGATATCCAAGTTAGCTGACCTCTGTTATTTTTCAAAGGGTCATAAAGGTGGTCAAGAAATAAATTGCCATCAGACAGCAGCATTCCTTGATTTAGATGCATTTCTCTTCATGTCCTCTCCTGAAAGATTTTCCATGATGCCTCAGGGTTAGGATTGGGATGCAAGATGTACAGTACATATATATGATGTAAGTATATCCACTGTTTGTACACATTTAATCATTTCTGTACTTACAAAGTTTTAAAAAATCCAAAACAAATTATGGTACATGATGTAATGATTTTTGTAATGCATTGATGATTAAATCCTTAGGCAAAGATTTAAGAACATACATTTATGAGTTTTTATGATCAAAGTTTGTCCATTTTGCAAGTTTTGTACCTGTCTGTCTAAGCATATCTTCACCTTTTTGGCAAATAGAAATTTAACCAATCTAAGGACATACACTATGTTTCTTTGAAATTATTTTTTATCTCCTCGATATTAAAAATTCTTGCATGATTTCCAAAATAATAGCTGTAATTTTGTCACCAAAATTTTAAATCAACTCTCAATAAAAATTGCTCTATATCATATATTTCTGATCAGTAATAACACATGTATTCAGTTATTTGAAACACCTTTTAATCTCAAAGCAAGCAAATGAATATATGTAATTTTGGTGATTAAATAATTATTATCTTGCAAGCCAATAATTCTTCTTTATATATTTCTTTACACTAAAAGCGGTTATCAAATGTACTTTTATTAGGTCACCTGAGTTTACTCAGTAACCTATTGCAATTAGTTTTCATTCGTCGTGCGTTAACAATTGAACATTTTTAACTTCTTAATAACTACCAGTCCAATTCTTTTCAAATTTGGTATGAAGAATCATTGGGACAAGGGGGACCAATTTTCAAAAATCTTCTTATCAAGAAACACACATATATAAGAAAAACTAAATGCATAGTGATGTAGAGCAGGCAGGCCTCTACCAACATTGTAAATTTCATGATCCCCGAGGTAGGGGTTTTGACCCCAGGGCGGGGCAAATCTTGTTATATAGTGTTTATGTGTATAAAACACTTAAATTACATCTTCTTTAATGCTATTGATACTAAATTGAAACTAAATGGATAGAGCAGGTAGTCTTTTACCAAAATTGTAAATTTGATTTCCCCCAGAGTAAGGGTTTTGACCCCAGGGTGGGGCCAAACTTAGTATATAGTATTTATGTGTAAGTTTGCTGATACTGTATAAAATATAAATGCAGAAAAGGATGTATAAAAAAGGGTTATGACTTTAAGATGAGTCCAAATTAATCATATCTTTTGATGTTTTCATGTGAATACACCTATTTAAAGCCTTTCATCAGTGTATGCACTTTGAGGGATGTGAAGTTTTAAGAGCACATCTTGTTTTATACTGTTGCTGAACATTAGAATATAATTAGCTTAGATATTTAGAACAGGAAATGTTTTCTAGATTTCATAGTCCATGGAAGTAATGATACTTTTCCACTAGTATTCAGGTGACCGATAAGGCCTGTGGGCCTCTTGTTAGGTTTCTGTTGTTTGTTTTTTTTTATTTTACTAAAGAAATATTTTTATTAGTCAGTAATACATATTCCTTTGCCATTGGGAGATTTTGAGAGATAAAAATGGTTGCCATCACTTTCACAGCAAATATGCCCCTTTAAATTTATAATGTTGTACTACCATGTATTATATGTCAGCCTGAGTAGCTTAGTGCAAAGGTACCAGGTTCAATACTCAATTTTGCTAAAGATTTTTCTCACCTTCTTTGCTACAGTAAAATCCCATTCATATACCTTACTGCAGTACATATCAGCTGATTTTACATTTTTACTTGCCACAACCAGGAACTATCAAAATATGTTAACTCTAGACTAATTAAACCTGAGAATTTTGTAGAAAGAAAATAGAATGCAAGTGAATTGTACCTGAAATATCACAAAAATTTATCTTTTATTTATAAACGTGAATGACCTTAACTGAAACTTACCATTCTTGGTTAAAAAGTATTTTTTTCTGGTTTGGAAAGAAGCCAATTTCATTACAAGGGGAATGGTTAATGAAAAAATACTAAAGTTGACCTTGGGGTCATTTGAAATCTTTTTCTTAATATGGGCTCTTGGGTTATAAATCATTAAAATTAGAAATTGTAGGTGATACTTAATGATATCTTCCCAGATATGGTGTACGGTAGATAAATATAATGTAAATAAAATCAGTATTATCACAATTTTACAGTTTATTTAACTAACAATTATGTTGCATGTATTTTTCAAGCCTTATGAAATTTGATTGCAGTGTAATGACAGTTGTTTATTTAAATCAGTGTAATACTATTATTTTTCTAGGTCTATGGGTACATTGCTGTAATGGCCTGAAAAATCTTTTGCGAAACCAAGAAATGTTCATCTTCCATTGCCTTGATTGTGTAAAAAGACGAGCAGAGGAATGATTCAAAAATATATGGCAGGATTGAGAACCTAACCCATGACCTGTAGTCTGGTACTCTACCCACTGATCAATCCATGCTGATGGTCCATCTGCTACATTGATGTCATCTTATATATTTATTTATTCATTTATATCATATGGACATTTAAAAATTGACAGTAAAATAAAAAAAAGTTTGATATTCAGCAAAATAGAATTTGTTACAATACATGTTTAAGAAATTAAGTACATGTACATGCATTGTTATGCATACAATTATGTACATGTAATTATATTTGTTAATAGATAACTTTTTAGATGAATTTTCATGTTGTTATTGATATTGACATGTACATGTATTACTTCCATTTCTAGAATGATTTTAACATCTTGATATTAAAAAGATGACATAATAAATAAATCTTAAATATTTGTCAACAAAGTTGTCTGGTGGGTTAAAATTTGTAAAGAGGAGCATTAGTACATATGTCGGTTTAATGTAAGAAGCCTTCAGAATGAACTTTTATCAGTGAGATTTTTGTAAATTGGAGGGGGGATGGGCTTCCACATGCAATACAAAATAGAGTTGGTCAAACACGGACCCCTGGACACCAGAGGTGGTATCAGGTGTCTAGGAGGAGTAAACATCCCCTGTCGACTGGTCACATCCGCCGTGAGCCCTATATCTTAACCAGGTAAACAGAGTTATCCGCAATCAAAATCAGTGTGCCAAGAACGGTCTAACAATCGGTATTTTATCAAATAATTTCCCAACCGCATTTGTAACCGTTATTCCTCTATAATTGTTAGGATCGTTAATGTCATTACTTGTATGGAGTAATGTAACCTGAAGACCGTGGTTTAGGATAATGGCTTAAGTTATAGACAACTGTCACAGATGTTGTACAAGCACGGCAACAGAAGGGTCTGACCATATCTAATCATGTAGTTTGAAATTTTGTCTAAACCTGGAACTTTCCCTACTTTTATTTTTGAAATATCATTTGATATGGATATATGTATGTCCAAGTCATTAAAGCATTTTTCTTTTTCCAACTCACTAAGAATATCAATGTAATCGGTTGAAATATGGTAAGGTTAGTTCAGGTCATAAATAAAATGTTATGTCTCTTAAAATGGTTGATATGCAAGCTTTTTACATTGTAATTGCATAATAATTTATGTTTTGCGATTATCCTTATTTGTTGTATTAAAATCGGGTTAAGCTTAGATCGGGATCGAATTCCAAATAATGAAATCCGGTGAAAGTACCTCCCTTCCTCCTCCCATATATAATTCTGATTGTGGAAAGAAGATGGATGACTCTGGCGAGCCGAAAACCCACAGAAGCACATATCAAAGTTAAAATTGAAACTCCAGAAAAAGAAAAATTTGGATTCTAGTTAAAACAATCCATAGTTCCCAAAAATGCTATTTCGATATGCTCTTTTCAAAGGAACATTGAAAAAAATCCTATTTAAAACCAATATACGCGAAAAACGCACAAAATAACAGTAAATTCGACATTTCCAAGCAGATTTTCATAAAGAGTGGGCCAAGTCTCCATTGTAAATTCAGTAAAATATGTTAGCACATGTTCAGGTGTAAAATGTTTTGAAAATAAAAGTATGGAGACTTACTCATTCTATGAAAAAAACTTACTTCTTGTGTATAACTTTTGTCGTATTATCAAGAAAATGTCCATGTCGGGTACCTTTATATAGCTTGAAATTTGGAAATTATTCATGGGATGGATAGCTGAGGTGGTATAAAGACAGCCTCAGTGAATTTTTGGACAGTCCCAGATTGTATATCTTTGGTTCGAATACCAATATTTCCTACTTATTTTTTTCCTTATGAGTTACTAGACTTCCCATAATTATTTGTCTCTGGCATTTTATGCTAAGTTTTACTCATAGCATGCAGTCTTAATGACGATCACAAGTAATTGTTTCCAACATGCGGCTAGTGAATAAATGTAAACAAGTATGGGGCCTCCTGTGAAGTATGGACGTTGTTTATGTAGACGACAACTTGAAGGAAAGTCAAGGAGATCAATTTCAACAATGCTTAAAGAAGTTACTTGAAAAGATCATGACAAAAGCCTAATATGAAATCAGTGTAGACAGTCTAAAAGGCACAGTGAAGTACAGTTCAGTACAAAAACAAATCAAGTGTCTGTTTCTGTCCAATTTGTATTTGTTGGGAAATTTTATCGCATGTAACTGTAATATCGGCCCCAGAGTTGTACCAAAAGAGGCGAGAACTGATGCCTTTATTATATTTGGTATATTAGTACCAGTAGGTTGTAAATGTTATATACAGTGCAGTGTCATTTGGTACCTTAGGTACTCCAGGCATCAGTGTAATTACGTGTGTGTTAAAAACCGTTTAATGTCTGATATACATGATGCTGCCTGTGAAACAAACTCTGATGATAATTTTGATTAAATATCCTTTGAAGTATGATCTATATATTTGTCTTTAATTCTAAATATTGTGGACAGTGTTTTAGTACGGTACTGTATATATTGTAACTACGGGTACCATCAATGCAGATTTTAAACTCCCGATTCGTGACCAGTGCCCAATCATGAATAGGCTTGTTGTTCGCCAAGTTCACCCATCTTTTCTGTTTGAACTTTAGCCTTATTATCTCTATCATGTAAAATTTATACGGTACCAATTTTGATGCAACAGATGCGCATTTCGACAAATAATGTTTCTTCAGTGATGCTCCACCGAAATGTTTGAAATCCGAAATAACTATGAAGTTTTAGAGCTAAATATAGCCAAAAACAGCGTGCCAAAAAAGTAGAGCCAATAAAATTAATGCGCTTGCTCTTCTTGCAAATCTGATTTCCTCTCTGAGATTCTGCACCTTCTGATTTTCAGAGAATTTTTAATTTTGTCCTTTTAATAAGATATTGGTGGCGTCTTTTTGTGTACGTCACCTTCTTGTTACACAAACTTTGTAATCATTTTATTACAATACCCCTGGGATAAGCACTAATTTGCAATGTAACATATCTTCGTTTAAATTATTCATCATTTGACCTTATCCCAGCTTTACATTTTTATAGGTAATTCTATATTATGTGATTTTGTTCACTCCTTGTCATTTATCTGGACAATAAATGGCACAATCACTCAGCTTTTAAAAGGTTTTCTTGTTTTCCTACAATGGCTTAAGCAAATTTAACTTTACTATAAAGGTTTAACCTTTGTTTAATGAAAAAGTTGTGAATGTAAAATGTTGATGGTTCAATTAAATCCGTGTTGTTATTTTTTCAACTCCTTGAAGTTTCTCAATCAATTTACGGTACTATTGTGAGTTTTCAACGTGCAAAGTTTCTAACTGTCTTAATAAAGATTGTTTAAATTCTCGATATTTGTACTTTCTCATTTGGTATATTCTCTATATAATTTGTAGTAGCTACCTTACCAGTGACAGCAAAAGAGATATGGTCATTACAAAAATTCAAATGACAATTATTCAATTAAAGTTTTACATGTAATGTATTAAATATTTCATATGAAGTACTGGTAGTTAAGGCTTATCATTAAATTCACAACCATGATCGTGTTCCCTTTTGTTGTAACGAAATATGGCGAACTTTAAAGTTTATCAGAGAAGCTGCAACCACGACCGCGTCCCCTTTTGTTATAGCGGAATTTGGATCTTCCACGGTCAGGAAGGGGAATGTTCAACTTGTTATCCATCGACTTCTTGATTTTTTTTTCCTGCCAATATCAAGATCCCTTTTGTAGAGAGGTGATATTTGTCATCAGCCAGATATCCAGGACTTGGATTACCATTCATCAACATATCGCTATGATCACTGTACACAGTGATTTGTTTCCGTGGGGATCAGGATTAGAATAGGTCCTCAGTATCCCTTGTTTGTCGTAAGAGGCGAATAAATGGGGCGGTCCTTCGGATGAGAGCGCAAAAACCGAGGCCCCGTGTCACAGCAGGTGTGGCACGATAAATATCCCTCCCTGCTCAGAGACCGTAAGCGCCGATCATAGGCCTAAATTTTACAGCCCTTCACCGGCAGTGGTGACGTCTCCATATGAGTGAAATATTCTCGAGAGGGACGTTAAACAATATTCAATCAAGCAATCATATATTGGATGTACCAATCAACAATACGTCTGGTCTAGATGCTCTTCCAACACCATTTCTTGCATACCTATGCATTTGCCATTGTTCTTCACATGGATGCTGTCAGCAGCAACTGAATATGACAGAGGATTGTTCATCTGTTTTGGAATTGTTTCGTTGGAGACGAATTGTGCTCCTTTGTTAGCTGACCTGTTTTTATATTCATATGAAGCAGAATTTATTCAAAAACTTGTACGTGAGAAGAAAAAATCTCTCGCTGTGACCTTCAATTCGACTTTTAGATATATCGATGACGTTTTGTCTATTAACAATGATAGCTTTCATTCAAATGTCGATTTGATATATCCCTGTGAGCTCGAATTAAAGGACACCACAGAGTCGTCCACTTCTGCTTCATACTTAGATATTTTATTGAAAGTAAACATTAACGGCAAACTGACAACTCAACTGTATGACAAACGGGATGATTTCAGATTCTCCATCGTCAACTTCCCACATTTATGTAGCAATATTCCATTATCACCTGCATATGGTGTTTATATATCTCAACTGATTCGATATGCAAGAGCTTGTTCTGGGTATAGTCAGTTTTTAAATCGAGGTAAGCTACTGACAAACAAGTTGATGGTACAGGGATTTCAACTGTCTCGATTGAAGTCAGCATTTCGCAAATTCTATGGTCGTTATAACGATCTAGTTCGTCAATACAACCTCGCATTGGGTCAAATGCTGTCTGACGTGTTTCATACCGATTGTTAAGCCGTTCTTGGCACACTGATTTGACTGCGGATAACTCCGTTTACCTGATCAGGATATGGGGCTCACGGCGGGTGTGACCGGTCAACAGGGGATGCTTACTCCTCCTAGGCACCTGATCCCACCTCTGATGTGTCCAGGGGTCCGTGTTTGCCCAACTATCTATTTTGTATTGCTTGTAGGAGTTATGAGATCGATCACTGTTCGTTATCTTCACCTTGCATGTTGAGCATAGTACCCATGTCCTGTACCTGTCCCAGGTTTTGAAGACAGTTGTTTGTTGTTTCTTCTAAATCTAAGAGTCTTTTGTTGGTCTTTCCTTGTAACTCTCGGATGTTTCGCTAATTTCAACAGCTCCTTTTCGATTTACTCGAGTTTTGCTTCTTCTGCATTTATCACTTTCTTGGCCATTTTTTTAGTACAACTCTCAATCACCTGAGTAACCTTCTTTATGCAGTGGTCAGTGTTCTGGTTAATAAGTTTAACTACACAATCAATGTCACTGTGGTGACCATGTTCACGTTTTCCAATAATGTCCGTTATACATATTTTCAATTCTTAGTAAATTTGACATGAATTCTCACGTTTTCCAGTCCGATCGTTTACATCTTGCTCATTAGTTTCATTAGTATTAAGAGCCAATGTAACTGATGGTTGGTCTCAGAGTAGACTAGGGTTGTGCGGGAAATGCAACATTCAGTGCTCTTGACTTGTAGAATTCCGATGCATTGTGTTCAAATTCAAGTTTTTCAACAATTCGTGAAGCAAGGACACTCAAAATATGGACAAGGGGATTATACGCAAGAAGGGCAATTGCTTTGCAAAGCAGTATACACCTCAAAACCTATTAAACGAAGATTGAAGGTTGATTTCGTTCAGTAGTGTATCATATTAGTTGAAAATCTTGTATATCTTTCATAATAAATGTTTGATCGGAATATAAAGTGATGCTATTTCAGGAATTTATCAATACTAACTACCAACTTACTACAAATTACAAAATTAACAAATATAGGAGCAGATAGTCCAAGAAAAAAAAATCTAGAATTATCTTAGAGTCACTGTTACATGTGTTAGACAATATAATTTCGATTTTGTCTGGAAGGTTTGGATGAGGTGTGAACCAATGATTATAAAATATATCTGAGAAAACATAAAATGCAAGGACAGTACTTTGGAGAAAGAGTGGTTAAACATCTCTCTAAGCTATCAAAAAGGAAAAGATACCATCTTTCCTTTGACAGGTACGTACACGTTTGAATTAAAAAAAAATCTGCTTTTATATTTTGTCATGATTAATTATGTTCTGTGATTCAATGTTTGAAATAAATATCATTTTCAAAGAATAAAAAAAACCAAAATCAGAAGAACCTTTCTTAAATGATAGTTTTCATTTTGTAATTAATAAAATAAAGTTATTGGCAATAAAACATTAGCAAGTTCTAAGTAGTAATTCTATTGCAGATATTTAACATCGATTCCTCAACTTCAAAACCTTGAAGCTAATGGCATCTATGCTTATGCCATGATCAAGACAAATTAACCGCAAAGAATTTCCACAACAGCCGAAGAACCCACATTTCATTGGTCGTGGAAAAATTGAGGAACTATAGCATGACAATTCAGTTAACTCAACATGGAAATATGCTGAACCAGTAAGCTGCTAATTTGAATCTTTTTCATGGTTTTCATGATCTTGATATACATAATTTGGAAACTCAATATCACTGAAAAAGGTATGATATCCGTTTTCACTTTGCGTATTATTTCACAGGTTCATATAGGATCAACCACAGCTGACGAGTACCTGGTGGTGGTGTTATGTTGATAAAGCGACCACTACCAGGAAAACTACTATGGGGTAGATCGTGCCAAGCAGTACTGTTCAATGTGGGCGACAATTAAGAGAGTACTGGAGGTACTTTATGAATTTCATATCGGAAGTGGCCCTGGTTAATACCTTTCTAATTTGGAAGATGATACCCTTTGTTGTGAAACCTAGAAAACACATCCATGTTGATATTGGCATGGGTCTTATTGCCGACTTTTCCAAAAGAAAAAAGTGTAGGTATGCAAGCACACAACAACCTATTACAACTGCTGGTTTGAGCCGACATCAGAGCATCAAATTCGAGAGGCGTGGACGGTGTAAATAGTGCACACAAGGGGGCAAAAGAAGAGACATTGTTTATGGTTGTGATATGTGTATGGTAAATATGTGCCGAGGTGCATACCATGCACACAATCAACTTCCAATTGTTTGACTAACTACATTTATGTACAATCGTGTGCGTATGTTTGTGTATGTGTTTGTGATTTACCTTTTTGTACTCGAAATGTTCTGTACATAACTGCATGGCCATTTTCATCTTTCAATATTAAAATGTGTTCACGTTTCAAGCTGCAAAAAGTTAATATCTATAACTACCAATCTTTTAATTGAAACTTCATAGTATATGTATCTATGTCATTCCAATACTTAGCACATACCTCAAAATACAGTCCGAAGTTCTAAATGACATGAAATTAGAATTGATAATTTGACTTTTTTTACCCTGATATTGTCCAACCGGTTCTTATGCGAAAATGGCGACCTTCTGATGCACCACCAGATGAGGTATGGTGTGTCGTTCACCAGATAGTCGTCCCGGTGATATATCGTTTGGACATCGTGAGATTGCTCACGATACACCCATGACAGGTCATTTGGGTGTCAATAAAACTTGTAACAGGATTTTGAGTCATTTTTATTGGCCTAGGTTGAGAAAACATTTTCTGAATTTTGCAAGTCTTGTCGCGTTTGCCAGATTGTAAGTAAACCTAATCAGAAAATTCCATCTGTCCCTCTCCATCCAATTCCAGCTTTTGAAGAACATTTTAGTCGAGTGTTAGTAGATTTTGTAGGACCTTTGCCTCAAACTAGGTCAGGGAACAAGTATTTATTACTTACTATCATATGTACATTCTTCACTGTCAACATCACAAGGTCAGATAAATTAACCTAACTCGGCTGCGAACATTGAAATTGAACATAAATCTGTACCCAAAAGAATTTCAAAGATATGCACTGAAAATGAATACGTTTTCGATTTAGAACATTTGTAGAGGAAATTCGGACTAATTAGTTAATATTAAAGGGTTTTTACCACGATATTCAATGTATACGAAATCAGAAGGACTAACCTTAATAAATCACGTTTCTGTTGTTGTTTTGTTTCATTACTCCCAATAATTGATACAAACATGCATTTTATCTGCACAAATTCGAAGCTTCCGCTTCCCAACTCGTCACTAATGAGCTATCTAGTCACGTGGTACTTCATGACGTCATACGTGTCAATTGCAGCAGTACATATGTAACGAATTAATCATCATATACTAATTTGATACCAACGGTTTCATAAATCGTTATATCGAATTTGATACAACCATTTCTAAAATTCGTGTTTTCAAATTGAATTCGTTAAAACAAATTTTGAAATTTACTATAACCAATTTTGAAATTTGATATAACAAATTCAACAAATTCGTTATAACAGATTTTAATCCGTTATAACGGATTCAAAAGTTTGAAATAACAAATCAAATCTGTAATAACGAATTCTGGAATTCTTTATTTCAAATTCAAAGTATTTTGATAGGTCCTAAATGGGTTTCCGTAATTTGCAGATGTTTGTAAGTTTATATAAAATATCTTACCGGCACTATTTGAATAATTTATCGTGATATTTAACAACAGAAATAAATCCAAGCTGTTGTTAGCTTGGTCAGCCCGTATTTACATTTATAGAAGAAATGAAGTACATTTAGTGATATTTTTCAGTGCCAGACAGATAATTGTCTGCTACCTGGTATATCTTCATGAAGGATTGTTTCATTTATAGGTGGATTGGCATTACAGGCTCGTAGTCCTGTTTTTCAAAGTAAGGGAGAGGACAGTCTTATGGGAAGTTTCACAGTTGTCTATAATTCTTGACAAGCAAAGAAAAAAAAAATAGATACATAAATCAATCAATCAATCAATAAAAATTTAAAATCTAAATAAACCTAACCTTCAAAATCCTGGAGGGGTGCAAAAAAATCACACACACACACACACTAAACAAACTTTACTCAAACTTCACAATCTTAAATCGTAAAGGGTCGGGGGCGGGGATGTAAGTGTTCGTCCTCCTCTATACGGGTTCAATTCATTGGGTCAAATGCTGTCTGACAAGTTACAGTACATACGAATTGTGAAGACGTTCTTTTATATACTACTTTTGACTACGGATTACTCCGATTGCCTGATCAAGATATCAGGGCCGTAAATTACATGGAGGCGGAGGAGGCAGCTGCCTCCTCCAACTTTTGAGCCAAAAAAAATTAAAATTTAAACTTCATTAGAATTTATGTTGTTTCCAATAACTAAGAACATGATACCTCCCTTAAAAAGCATTCCAAATCTTTCTTTTAGAATGAGTTAGTCAAGTAACATCTTAGAAGGCCCTAGAATCAAGGATTTTGCACGAAACGTGTTCAGTGTGCACAAAATGTGCTCAGCGTCTGGGGGCCTGGGCGGCCCCCAGACCCCCGCCTAATTTCCTACCTCCTCCAAATTGAAGGTTAATTTACGGCCCTGGATATGAGCTTACCGCGGAGTGCGATTGGCAACGCTCGTTACCCTCACTTGTTCAAGCTTACATCCTAAGCTTTGAAAAGTAGGTGGGGGTATAACCCAATATATTTTACTTTGGACTGTAAAGATAGTTTTGAATGTAAAAAAAATAACGGGAAATGTACGCTGTCAAACACGAGGCCAATGGGCCACATCGTTCACCTGAGCCATCTTAGCCCTGTCGTTGTACAGGTCATTAGGTCAAACAACAAAGTATAACAAGGTCTATATACAAAATATGAAAGCCCTACCTTAAATAGTCCAGGAGATATTAAGTAGGTCAGGGTTTTTTCAAAAGTAGGTCAAACTCCAAGGTCAAAAGATCAAACACCATTGTGTCACAAGGTCTTGCCAAAGAATATATACACAAAATATGAAAGCCCTACCTAAATAGTTCCGGATATACTTGATAGGTTATGTTTTCTAAAAAGTAGGTCAAACTAAGAGTTCAAAGTCACAAGATTAAAGGACATGATATGAAATGAAAGGTCTTGCCATAAGAAATTTATATAAGATATGAAAGATCAATCTTAGATAGTTCAGGAAATATTGTATAGGTCAGAATTTTATTAAAAGTAGGTCAAACTTCCAGGTCAATGTCATAAGATCACACACCATGGAATCACATAAAAGGTCTTTCTGTAAAGAATGTATATACAAAATGTAAAAGCCCTAGCTTAAATATTTCAAAAGAGTTTTAATGATTTTTCACAAAACTTTGATCCCCTATTGTGACTCTATCCTAACCCCATATAATTTGCGAAATGCTTATTTTAAACGAGACTGTTGGAACCCCTGCACCATCAACTTGTTTGTCAGTAGCCTGCTTCGATTTAAAAATTGACCATACACAGAACAAGCTCTTGTGTATCAAATCAGTTGAAAGATGTAAACACCATATACAGGTGATAATGGAATATTGCTACATAAATATGGGAAGTTGAAATCATCCCGTTTTTCATAAAGTTGAGTTGTTAGTTTGTCGTTAATATCTACTTTCAATGAACTATCTAAGTATGAAGCAAAAGTAGACGACTCTGTGGTGTCTTTTATTTCGAGTTCACTGGGATATACTGAATCGACATATGAATGAAAATTATTATTGTTCATAGATAATACATCGTCGATATATCTAAATCTCGAATTGAAGGCCACAACAAGAGATGTTTTCCTCTCACGTAGAAGTTTTTGAATAAATTCTGCTTCATAGGAATATAAAATCAGGTCAGCTAACAAAGGAGCCTAATTCGTGCCCATGGGGATTCCAACACACTGTTGGAAGACCTGATCACCAAAGACCACGAAGATATTGTCAATGAGGAACTCCAGCATATTTTTTATTTCAACTTCAGAGTACTTATGCGTGGAATCAGAGTGGCGTTTAACAAAGTAACTTTTTGGATGACTGATCACTAGATATGAATATTTGCGTTTTTCATTTTTGTTGAAGAAGCAACTGTCTATAATGTCAAAAAGTCTAGTCTTTAATTTATCGTGAGGAATGGTTGTGTAAAGAGTTGAAAAGTCATACGTTTTGATGTTGTTGATTTGAGAAAAGGTTTGTGATTTCAAATTTACTAAAAGTTCTTTAGAATTTTTTTTTAGGATCCACATTTAAATGATTTACACCACTTCTGGCATATGTAGTCGCACAGTACGTTTGAAGTTTCTCCTTCACAGCTGTTAATATTTTCGTGAGGCGCAAAGATAGGGGCTTGGTAGAACATTTACTGGATCCAGCAATGTATCTTTGTAAAGGTTTTTATGAAGTCTAGGAATCCAGTATAGGTACGGTAACTCATATTCATCCGACCAATTGACTGGGATATTAAATGTATCTAAAATTGAAGCATGGTTTTGAAGAATTTCGTCTTTTGAAATGGTAGTTGGAGTATAGGTACGATTACCAAAAGTGGAAGTGGAAGTAATGTCAAGTTCGTTTAAAATACAGGGGATGCTTACTCCTCCTAGGCACCTGATCCCACTTCTGGTGTGTCCAGGGGTCCGTGTTTGCCCAACTATCTATTTTATATTGCTTAGAGTTATGAAATTGACTGTTCGTTATCTTCACCTTGCATGCAGTTGTAATAATGAGCCTTACAAACAAAGACAATGTTGTTACAAACTTTGTCAGCTGGAACCAAAACATATTCCTCATGTAACCTATCTAATTCTTTTATCATTTCTGGTTTACTAAACATAGAAGGATAGATGGTACGTGCTTTTGTTTTCATATGTCTAATGCGGGATTTTAATATTCCTCTTAAACTTTTAATCAAAATTCATACACCAAAATTAAAGATTGTTGTCTCAGTGGATGTTCCTGGATGTTCCTGGTTTTGTACCTTAGATCTTCACTCGGGGACATTGGCAAGTGGAGATGGAAGAATCTGATAATCCGAAAACGACATTTACGTCCAGGAATTGGATTGTTCCAATTCATTGTTATGTTGTTTGGGCTTTGTAATATTCCTATGACATTTGGTCGCTATATTGATGAAAAGGTGAAGATAACAAACAATCTCATAATATGTTTTCATACGGTGTGACCGTTGCTCTAAACGAGCGAAGACCCTTAACACTTTACATTTGACATGCCTATTCATTTAACGAGCGAAACCAGTGTATTTGTGACATCATATATCAACTTCGCTGGGGTTTTTTCCATTTCAAACTAAGCAATTTGATATTAACAACAAAACGTACAAAGTTATGAGAAGATTTGTTTGGTTATAAATAATATATTCCTTCAGGCTTCTATAACTACAGCTAAAATACACACAATGAGAGTTCGTTTGTTCGTTGACAGCAGACGATAGGTAAAGTTTCCGTCAGTCACAGAAAGAGACGCGGGTAAAAATCGACGGATAATAAGTTGTTTGAATATATTCATAAACACGCTATGACAATTTACTTGTGAATTGAATTCATTCTTATGATGCTTCTGGTAAGTTCGTCTATATTCTTTGCAATTGCAACTTCTCGAGTCTTCACTGCAAGTTGTTTTTCTGCTTGTCGGAAAGGCCCGAGAATATGCGATTTTATTATATAACTAATAAATAGTCTAATATAAAATCTGCGTAAAATCTAGAGAATGTTAGCGTTCAATATCCTGAGAATTTATTGAACGCTAACTTTGCATTGCGTAAATTGTATGCGCCCGAAACATTCCGAGTATGAGCGTTCAATATTGACGTTACCGTAACGACGTAAACAAGCCAAAATGGCAGACGACGGTCCTCCGAATCTGACAGAGCCGGTATTTGATATTTACTTAAGCAAAATGTTTTACTGTACATAAATTATGATGTCCCCATTTACAAAATCAGTTTGCTTCATGCATTAATGACGGATTAAATATTGAACAGGTAAGAAATGCATGCTGTTATTGCACACTGCCAATATTGATGAATTCTCGTCTATTTTGGAGTAGTTTGAGTTAAAAGGGATATAATTTAACAACTAAATACTTTAGCTATATAATAAAAGGGTTATTGAACTTATATTGGTGAATATTGGCACGAGTTGGCTGTGAAAATGCACGAGCTTGTGACGTCATATATTTCGAGGCGCTAATAATCATATACGCAATTTATGTCTATGGTATAATCAATAGCATAATTACGCCATCCGTGATTTTTTTTTTTCAAAGCAGGAGAAATATTCTAGGGGCGTCCTTAAACGAAATTTAACACGACAGTACCGCAGTGACGGCGACACGATAGTTCCGCAGTGACGGCGACATTTTTCCAAAACACTGGGGATAATCATTTTTCACCTGATCAAGAGCAAATCACGTGACTTACTTGTGTAATCATTGGAGCGAGATCTTCGCGATATTTAAGAGTAGGACAAACACGAACCCCTGGATATGTCAGAAGTGGGACCAGGTGCCTAGGAGGTGTAATCATCCCCCGTTGACCGGAGTAATCTGTAGTCAAATTCAGTGTGTAAAGAACGACTTAATGATTGATATGAAACATGTCAAACATTATTTGACCCAATGATAGGTTGTATTGGTAAATAGATCGTTATAACGAACATAGAATTTGCGAAATGCAGACTGTTAAAACTTCTATATATCAACTTATTTTTGGTAGCCTGCCTCGATTGATAAACTGCTCATACACAGAACATGCTCTAGTGTATTGAATCAGTTGAAAGACTTAAACACCGTATGCATATGATAATGGAATATTGTTGCATAAATTTGGGAAGTTGACGGTGGAGAAGCTGAAGTCATAAAGTTGAGTTGTTAGTTTGCCGTCAACATCTATATTCAATAAAATATCCAAGTATGAAGCAGATGTGCAATACTTTGTGGAGTAATTCATTTCAAGTTATTTAATTGGGGTATATCGAATCGACATATGAATGAAAATGAGTATAGTTAATAGATAAAACATCGTCGATATATCTAAATGTCGAGTTGAAGACAACAGCAAGATATTTTTTTCTTCGAATGTAGAAGATATTGACTAAATTCGATCTCGTAAGATTATAAAAATGGGTCAGCTGATATAGGAGCACAATTCGTGGCCATGGAAATTCCAACAGACTCTTGGGAAACCTTATCACCAAGGACTAAGAAGATATTGTCAATGAGGAACTCCGGCATCTGTTTAATATCAACTTCAGAGTACTGAGTACAGAGCATTGAATCAGAGTGATGTTTAGCAAAGTAATGTTTTGAATGACTGATAACAAGGTATGAATATTTCCCTTTTTTTCCCACTTTAATGAAAGAAGAAGCTGTTTATTAAAGAAGTTGGAGAGGACCACATTATTTCAGCTATATTAGGGGTATTTAGGAAAATGGTCTTAAAATCCTCTTCCTCAGAACCACATTAGTATACTTCCTCAAAAGATACAAGCTTCTCCGCATAGTGTAGATTGGGGTCACAACAAGGGTAAACAGATTTTACATAGAAATGTACAGAAAATTTCTTTAAAACCCCTTTCACTAGAGCATCATCATTAGTTGTATACCTCATGACCCGTGACTAGGACAAAGCAGACAAGAGCAGGAACAGGCGGACATTGTAGCCTACAGGCGTGGATATGGAACTATGCAGACAAAAGAAGGAACGGGCGGACATCGTAGCATATACTGGCGTGGATAGGAAACTAGGCAAACAAAACAAGGAACGGGTGGACTTCGTAGCCTACAGGCGCGGACAGGGGTTGACTTTTCAGAGGCCCAGGGCCTGGTTTCTTGAAAACTTACATTTTAAGTCGAAACTTGGATTTAAATCTGAGATTTTACTCAAATTTTGACTGCTCAAATAAGGAATACTCAAACTAAAGTTTGGGGGGGTTTTCTCTCGAGAAATCGAAGCCAGACAAGAAAAAGCCAGAATTGGAGGGTAGTGACGATACGAGAGTCCCATGTCCATGGTGCCTCGACGACCAATGAAAGAATTCGTCAATGATAACCATATTTATACAACAACTGAATTTGCTTGTGTGTATACAAGTTCACATTCTAGAATTTGTCTTGAAAAATAACTGGATTCCGGCTTACTCTGTATTTCAGGCATACTCAAGGATTTAAGGACATGGGATTCAATAAAAAAAAATTATAGAATTTTGCAAAACTATATATAAATGTTTCCTATACGAAAATTTGTGGTAAATATGGGTTTCTTTAGCAATAGTAAAACATTTACGAATATTTGTACAAATTTCTATAACATTTTTTGGGTTATCCTATGTCCTTTTAAAATAATATACCAGTAACTAGACTTTTATATTTAAAAAAATGTTTTTAAGCAACAGATCTCATCAAACGTTGTCTTTATGCCGTTCAATAAGGTGTAAAATAACAGGAAATATGGACCTGACCATTTCTCTAATGAGAATGTACCTGGTCAATAGGCATTCTCGTAGATATTGCAGCAATGTTGCATGTAGTAAAACGCTTGAGTGAAATATCCCTTTCATGAAATCTTTAGACAAATTGATTTGGGGTTTACACCGCAACATATCCATGGGAAATTTTTGCTGTCACCACGTGACCTCGACGTTGGGTCATATCTATACCCGGACTTATTCTGTGTGCTGGTTTCCCGATAACGGTTCAGACCGAAAAAGAAATATCAGTTATTTCAATAACTTTACAACATGTCACAGGTAAGACCAGTGTGAATTTTTTGTGTAGAATTGTTTGATTATCTGTAATTTCGAAACAAATTACACTGATAAAGTATTGGAATGATGCTATGTATTTGATTAAACCAGTTTCATTCTTAAAATCTTATATAAAGTGATAACCTTAAGTATTTAGGATTGCAGTTTCTAAATTTTCTGTTGATAACAAAATTAGCATTTGTTCTCAACTTTGAACATTTAATGCCTTAATTATTGATTAGTAAAATTCGGGGAGAAAACTATTAAAAGGATTATATATGGTAAATTGTTTCATGCAAAATGCGGTCAAAGATTTATTCGCATTTTTTAAAAGATAAAAAGGTTTTAGTTAAGGGTGCCGTGGACGAGTTCTTATTGAGGTTGTCTTTTGTTTTCTTGGACACTGATGAATTTCATTCGTGCCTTGACCTGGCGACCATTATCTCTGCGGCCCGTCAAACCCCAGTCCTGGAGTGTTTAACAAACACTGAATACGCAATAAGCTCTTGTCTGGGATTGATACACAAGTACACACAAAATAAAACCTCTATCATTCCTTTTTTTACATAAAAAAAACACAGGAGATTATTTTTCGATTTGTTAAAGATAGTAAATTTCTATTCAACATTAATCATATTTATGCGGTAGAATTGTGTCAAGTGAGTTGTAAATTTTGAAGTGTGAGTGTATATAAAGCTGTCGTTTTATCTTGTAAGAAATAAATCTGATATTGCATCCACTTTTATTAATTTACACGGAATATTGCAGGTTACATGTAATATAACTGTTTAAATGTGCACGAACTTTAATATGTACAATGTAATATACAAATGATTTCTATTTTTCCGCCGTAAAATGGCTGAAATATTGCCTAAACGGTGTAAAACCGTAATCAATCCTATATGTTTTGAAAGTTCGGTTTCTTTTTCGCTTTGGAATTTTCGTCATGAAATGAAAGGCATAAAAATTCTGTCATTTCGGATCTTGTTTTTCTTTTATGTTTCTTTTAACAAAACGTTTTACAAGTGTCAATCTTGCATAAAACATTGACCATTGTCATCGCACTTATATATTTACAAATTAGATTAAATTTGTAATTGTTCCTATTTCATGTCCGAAAATAAAAGTTTTAATAAAAATACAAAAAGTTGCTTGCTACCGGTTTTTTGTGCCTCATTGACTTCTGAATTGTGATAATAAAAATGATACTGGTAATAATGATAATAATACTAATATACTGCAGTGTGTAGCGAGTTGTTGTGCTAGGAAGAACTGTGAAGGTAAGTATGGAAGCGACTATCCAACATAATTTATTACAATGATCCTTGGCTGTGTTCATTATCCTCCTGGTTGGCACTAAATGAATTGACTTATAGAACTTGACCGAATACCACACATTCATTCACATAAATTTTGGAACCACTCGCGGGTTGGGCATGCGGCGTGTTTCTCTTGTCAATGGAATGCATTTTGTCACCCGACATAACAATGTCAGAATTACCTTATCAGAGAGACGTTGGGCAATCATCACTAGTGGAAATTTACGCAAAACTTTCCACCTGTTTTCCCACTGGTACACCTACAGTTATGAATGAAAACTGTCCACGATGGCTGAGAATCTAGATTTATGGATGCCATTTTTAAGGACATAGGATACCCCTTAGAATTTGTTACAGAATTTTGTACAACTATTTGTAAATGTTTAATATTGTTAAAAACTCATAGTTACAACGAAATTTTCCTATCTAACCTCCTCTATTTTTAAATTATTCACTAGTTTGAAAATTTTATAAGATTTTTGTAAGAAAATTCAACGAAAGAACATTACGCAATACTTGAAATTCATCCTATTTATTGGCACATTTGAAGTATTGGTGCCCGGTTTACATTGACGTTTGATCAAATAATAGAAAATCTCACGTAAACACAGCAAAATCTAATGTCTCCAAAATTGCTTGGGTTTCCTCTGACCTTAAACACATATGTAGTACATTAACATGGTAAAATCGCGAATATGAAAAATCAGTTTTGTATGATTATAACATTACAAGTAAACACGGTCCCTGTATTTTATTATTATAACATTACAAGTTAACATGGTCTCTGTATTTAATTATTATAACATTACAAATAAACATGGTCTCTGTATTTAACTATTATAACATTACAAGTTAACATGGTCTCTGTATTTAATTATTATAACATTACAAGTTAACATGGTCTCTGTATTTAATTATTATAACATTACAAGTTAACATGGTCTCTGTATTTTATTATTATAACATTACAAGTTAACATGGTCCCTGTATTATATTATTATAACATTACAAGTTAATATGGTCTCTGTATTTAACTATTATAATATAACAAGTTAACATGGTCTCTGTATTTTACTATTATAACATTACAAGTTAACGTGGTCTCTGTATTTAATGATTATAACATTACAAGTTAACATGGTCTCTGTATTTAACTATTATAACATTACAAGTTTTGTATGATTATAACATTACAAGTTAACATGGCCTCTGTATTTAATGATTATAACATTACAAGTTAACATGGCCTCTGTATTTAATGATTATAACATTACAAGTTAACATGGCCTCTGTATTTAACTATTATAACATTACAAGTTAACATGGTCTCTGTATTTAATTATTATAACATTACAAGTTAACATGGTCTCTGTATTTAATTATTATAACATTACAAGTTAACATGGCCCCTGTATTTTACTATTATAACATTACAAGTTAACATGGCCCCTGTATTTTACTATTATAACATTACAAGTTAACATGGCCTCTGTATTTAACTATTATAACATTACAAGTAAACACGGTCCCTGTATTTAATTATTATAACATTACAAGTTAACATGGCCTCTGTATTTAACTATTATAACATTACAAGTTAACATGGTCTCTGTATTTAATTATTATAACATTACAAGTTAACATGGTCCCTGTATTTTATTATTATAACATTACAAGTTAACATGGTCTCTGTATTTAATGATTATAACATTACAAGTAAACATGGCCTCTGTATTTTATTATTATAACATTACAAGTTAACATGGTCTCTGTATTTAACTATTATAACATTACAAGTTAACATGGTCCCTGTATTTAACTATTATAACATTACAAGTAAACATGGTCCCTGCACTTAATGATTATAACATCATGATCAAAATTTTACAAAGGTCCCTTTATTTTATGATTATAACAATAATATAGAAGACATAGCCCCTTTATTTTATGATTATAACATCAACTGTAAACATGGTTCCGCTATTTCATGATTATAACATTATTTAAATCGCCTTCATGACATTAGGATTCTGCAGAATGCATCTTAACTCAGATCGCTTTATTTTGTCGCTTATGGTGATAATCTTCTTTAAATAATTTGGGTTAAGAGTATACACGCTTTCTGAATAAATTACTTTTATTGATTAATTAAGAGTTCAGAACTTGGCGAAAAGATCAGTTTACCCGTGCATGGGGAAGATAACAACAAACAGTGATCAATCTCATACCCGTGCATGTAATCTGTTGATTTGAAGTATGGTATATGATACTTTAAAACAAACTTACAAAGTAAATACGTTGAATTGTTTTGATTTAGCCCCTTCCATAACTGAATACTAGTATGTTATTTTTCTTTCTGCATGGTATGCATGTTGATTTTTTTTCTTATCTTATTATTTATTATTTCTTTTTTCTTATTATATTATCATAATATAATATGTTGATTTTGTTTGGTTTTCTGTATAGTACAATATACTGGTGTTTTGGTTTCCCTACACGATACAGGGTGCTGATTTTCTCTTTTTCACAGAATGAGGTGGCCCGCGGTGCCTGGTCTAACAAGGTGGAGTTCTTCCTGTCCTGTGTGGGGTATGCCGTAGGCCTCGGTAATGTATGGAGGTTTCCCTACCTCTGCTACAGGAATGGTGGAGGTAAGCACTACACAAACATCATACTTATAAAAACAAAGCTTAATGACTTGCAAAATATCATGGCCGATTCACAGAAACACGGAGGATGTGACTGGTCAACAGGGGATGCTTATGTCTCTGCTTTGTCCAGAGTTTAATAATTCCAATGTTATTTATTACAATTGTTTTGATTGGACAAAATAAAGCTGAACAAGAGTTTACACATCAATAAATCCGAAAACGCGATGTATTCATACGCACCTGAAAACAAATAACGTAGTGCGGGGAAACTATTAAAATTTTTGAAATTGTTAATACAGTGAATGAATTGGAATTATAAGAATTAAACATTTATTTTTTTTTGAAGAATGTATCGATGTGTAAACTCCGGACATTTTACTCAGAGACTTAACATAAAAGTGCTTCGCACTTTTATTCAGTTTGTGGGTAAAATGTCCGGAGTTTACACATCGATAAATTCTTCAAAGGAATGTTTAATCCTATAGTGTTTACCCTACTCTCCAGGGGATGCTTACACCTCCTCTGTTGTAGACAAAGCTTTATTTGACTATATTTTGAAATTATTATGTGTTACTTGATGCAATTAAAAACAAATCGGTTCTATACGGCAGTCAAGACTGAACTGAACTAATTAACCTTTGTGTGGGAAGAAGTCAAAATCAAGCAACGGGTTAAAATATAAATTAATTAATTAAATGTGGATCATGTGTACTTAGTCATCCTTGGATATATTTTTTCTACTTATTACCTATACCATGGACATTTTGTGCAATTCTCTCTCTCTCTCTCTCTCTCTCTCTCTCTCTCTCTCTCTCTCTCTCTCTCTCTCTCTCTCGTGTATATATATATATATATATATATATATATATATATATATATATATATAATATATATTTATCTATATCTATATATATATATATATATATGAAATAACTCGCAAAGCCAAAGAGGGCTATTTTATTGAACTTTTTAATCCAAGCCTTAATAGAAAATAATTATTTGAACAATTGAACTACAATTCAGCATAATACTTTTATAGAATATGTGGGAATACGCCAGTTTCGAGATACGAACTCTTCTGTGTAGGAGGTGCATTTAGTGGAACTTTGAATGACTAAGTGGGACAGAGCGGACCTACAGTCAGCGAGGAAGACGATGAAATGTATTAAAAGCATCTTCTCTTTTGATATGTAAATGTGGGAAATACAAAATACTATCGATAGAAATGTTTTACTAAAGTGAAAACATAAAAACAATGTCATATTTGCAAGTAATACCGAGCGAAGCTCGGACGGGCCGAAGGCCTGTCCGCGAAGCAAGGCTCTAAAGGTAACACGTATGTAAAAGAAAAAAGTCAAAATCAGCAAAAGAAAAAGAGACAATCTCTATATACGTTCACTGAAATTTTCGTGATCCATATTAGCCTAGGTCACGCAAGCCGTTTGACTTCCCACTTGTCTCGTAGAACGCTGCATTGACAAACGTGTAGGTGACCTAGACTAGATCCATATGGGCGCCGCCATTTATTTTTTCATCACCTGCTTCAACAGTTATTCGTGTTAATTTTGAATGCCAATAATAGAAGACTCTGACGTGCAATTCGTAATTTAAACACTTAGTTTGTTCAAAGTGAATAGTATAATTATCATTGTAATAGGTTTTAGCAAATAATTACATATAAAACCGTAATACGACTAAATAGATGAACGAGTTCATGAGTTTCTTTAAATTAGAATATACGATAAAATTACGGTTACATTTTCACCATTTTGAATTCATTGGTTAATTTTGTTTAGTTTTATAACGGCCTTTTTCATTGCATACGAAATGTATTATTGTTGTTTATAATTGTTTGCTTTGAAAAGGGTTGAGGCTAAATGTGACGTCACAATACACAGTTTACGTCGCCTTGCGTTTTATTTCCCGCGTTCAATGAATAGGCGGATCCTGTAAAACTGTTGTCCCCATATAAACTCCTTTAATATTGAGATGTTACTGGGTTTTTAGCGCAAGGAAAATTTCATTAAAAATATATATTTTTAAATGAATCATAACCTACCATACTTAACGGAATTATGATTACCACTTGGGACACTCCAATGACCATTACATGCTTCGCTCGGTCCAACGGTCACACCGTATACATATTATCTTAGATATGGTACTTTTGACCAACGAAATAACGTGATATGATAAGAATTCTATGTATTTAATTATTTCCTAAATACTGATAACTTACTTAGTTTGTGTATCAGTCGAATTCGGGTGATCAAACAGTGTATGAGAAACTTACTGAGTACATTCACTTACGCAGTGATGAATATTAGTCCCACTCCCGCGTGTAAACAAATTGTTTCGCGCCTCACTTATATACGAGTTATCCAAAGGGAAATAACTCGGGTTTATCTCGAAACCGGCGTATTATAGACAATTACCAAACGCTACCGGTTAACGTTATTATGACGTCATAAAGGACTCGTTTAATTGACGTCATAACAAAGACGTTGCTAAACAATTTTTTGTATATTTGAACTGCCCGATGAACCATGTAGACATGGAGAAAGCGCTAGCAGTAAATGATTGTTTTTTTTATGGAATATGTCATTCTGATTTTCGGTATTTATTTACAACTGTGCCGAATCAACTTCTAATATATATATATATCCAGTATGTTTCTGTGTAACATATTCTCAGCCACGCGGATGTTTTTCGTTAGATGTCATTTTTCTCCCGACGAGTGAGGGGAAACCATCCCCTCACGAAACAGCCTGTAGAGAAATAAATGTTATGTGATTGAACTCCATCTGATCGTCAATTTATGTAGCTCCGTGAGGCCACGTCGAGCACTCTAGAAGATTATATCGGAGATTTATCCATATATATATATATATATATATATATATATATATATATATATATTACGAAAAATTATCAGATAAATAAAATATAAATTAGGGAAATAGGAAAAACTTGATTGCTGATGATGGTGTTGTTATAATGTAAAGTAAACCACGAATACGAAGTGTACAACAGACAGGACAGCACAGGGTAATAAATAGGAGAAGTTGATCCACATTTATTCTGGTGAAGCCATTGGATCTGTTGATTCATGCCATTGGGGTGGAAAACTTCAGTCTATGCCTCCAGAATTCTTCCTTCTTCTTCCTCTCTGCATCGGTCCAGTTAGTGTTATGATCAATACTATCTACTGCATGTGATATCTTCCTATTCGTCTCCTGCGAGATTAGAATGTTGGGCAAAAGGTTCTTTGACCCTTTTGATTTAATGGTAGACCGGTGCTTATTGATCCTTCTACGTGGGTCCCCAGTTTCACCCACGTATTGTTTGTCACAGGCCTTGCAGTTTATGAGGTACACGCTGTTGTCCGTGCGACACGATGTGTCCACAAGAATTCGGTGGGATCGTCCGGTGACAAAATTCTTAATACTGCCTGTGCTCGCTCAAGGTTTTTGCACATCAAACATCTGCCATCAAAACAAATTTTAAATCCCCCACTGGTCAAATCATTTTCCAATTTGGTTGACACCACCATGCCTTTAAGATTTCTGGGTCATCTGAAGGCAACCATATGGAGCTCTTTGAAGACATCGGCCATTTTGGGGTTCGTGTAAAGAATGGGAATACGTCTTCAAAACGTTGATAAGGTCTTTCAGGACTGGATGATACTTTGTTACCATTGGAACTCTGTCAATAGCTGTTTGCACTTTTGGGGCTTTTTAGCCTCTCTTGCAGAGTAGGTTTTGCAGATGGGTGCTCTGTTCATGATAAAGTGCAGGAGTGGAGCAGATGCGACGGTATCTGGTGGCTAAATCTTTAGGTACTCCTTTGATGGTATGGGGAGGACGGTAGCTTGATGACATGAGATATGAATTTTAGACTGTGGATTTGGTGTGGAGACTACACTCAACATTCCCGTCAATAATCTAAGACGTGGTGTCTAGAAAGATGTTACTCGATGTGAAAATGCATAGGCTAGTCCGATGAAGTTGTAGAGGTCCACTCAACTTTTTACCCATTTCACCTCAATGTTGTTAATAAATTGCAACCAACTGAGAGGTTTTATTGCTGCCTGCATTAGTAGGTTATAGTCAAGTCTTCCCATGAAAATATTAGCATACGAAGGAGCTATGTTGATGTCCATAGCAGTGCCACTTACTTGTAAATAACGTTCGCCGTTGAACATGAAGTTATTTAACATGTTACTGGAGCTTGACGAATGGTTCAATATAAGGTCTGTGAATGGACAACATATCGCAAACTTCCTACAATCTTCAATGCCCTCCTGGTGTGGAATGTTGGTGTGTAGGGAGGTGAGGTCCATCGTCACCAATAATGTCTGGTCGGGGAGGTTTTATTAATGTAATCGGTGGTGTCTTTGAGATATGGCGGCAAATCTTCTACATGAGACGGAGGGCGGAGACATAAATTGATGAATGCCGGAATTCTCTCCGTGGGATGTCTGATGGCACTTACGATGGGTCGACCAGACATGCCTTCTTTGTGGATTTTTGGAGGAAATAGAACTGCCTTGGTAAGCAGTCAACAGGACAGAGTGTCATACATGTAGTGTTCTACTTCCCCATTTTCGTCCATTTTGCCGAGAGTTTCAGTTATTTCTTTGTCGGGTCTGAATTCAGCTTTTTGTAAAACCACTCATCAGTTGTCTTCAGCTATATACGATTATTTATCTAGAACAACTACCATAGACTCTTTGTCTACTTTCTTTACGATAATGTCCTCGCGGGATGGAAGGACAGCTCTTCTCTCCTTGTTGTGGTTGCATGTAACGTACATCTGTATTGTCGCTGAGATAGTAGATCTTCGATATCGGACTGCGTCATTACGGTTCTGCTTCACACCTCCAGGTCCGAAATATTTATAATGACCCTCATCTAAACGAGATTATGAACAGCTAAATTATACTGATTAGGTGATTTGACTTCATCCCGCGAAACAGCTAATTAGTTCAATTCAGTTTTGACTCTCCGCAACAGACGTTTTTATTGCTCCGTGTTACACATGATGATTTCAAAATGTAGACGTTCTGAGATTTTTCTCAGTCTTTGTAGTTTAGTTTTAGTGTGTTAGTTTGTCTTTGTTTCTATTGTATTTTTTTTTTCCAGGTAGATAAAAAGTTATGGAAATTATGATAAATGTCTCACCTTCTTAGCTAATACTAATATCCTGCTTGCTAATTACATCTGATAATTCTGTTTTGCTTTTCTTGCAGGTGCCTTCCTTATTCCCTATATCATCTCACTCGCCTTGGTGGGACTTCCTGCTTTTTTCATGGAACTGGCCTTCGGACAATTCGCCTCCCTTGGCCCAATAACGATATGGAGAGCGTGTCCCTTGTTTAAAGGTACTGCTTTGTATATACTTAATTGGAAGACGAGTTACGGTCATATCTTAATAGTTAGATCACAAGCACGTAATTTTCATAATTTTACATATATTTCGTTTGTATGCGTTCTACAGGGATTGGTTTTGCCTCCATTATTATTTCTGCCTTGGTGGCCATCAGTTATAACGTGGTCATTGCGTATGCTATGTACTTCCTGCTTGTGTCCCTCGTCAACATGGACAGTAACGTTCCCTGGGCCACATGTGGCAATAAGTGGAACACCATGTACTGCAGGACAGAGACCCTCAAGGTCACTTCAAATATGAACGAATCCGAGAAAATCAACATCACCCTGGGTCAGTATACAAGCAGCAGCACGTATTTCAGCACATATTACTTTATACAGCTTTACATTCTCGGTTATTTTCACGGTTTCTTGTTCAGATGTTTTCACATAGTTTTTAATGCGTGGTATTTATGCCATTCTATATATATGATATGGCTAGGTTATATTTCAATGCAGTTTTATTTTCACGAGTTTGGCCTACAGTGAAAATACAGCACTGCATTGCAATGAAGAAAAGAACCACCCTCAAGCTAAGACCAATGTAGTCTCGATGTAATAACAATGTATAAAGTATTTAACAGTGTCTCTAAAAGGAATTCATCTGTGTATATTTCAGTAGAGGAAATTATTTGTTTGTTATTTTTCACACATGTAGAGTCGTCAACCGCAATATATAGCCGAAGTGCCAAAGAATTTTACCAATGTATGGCGCTCAGACCGTGTCTTTATCATGCGAAAACTTACCGTGGTCTGTACTTCTAACGCTGAACACTTAGTGAAGGAACTGTCACTACCTATATACCGGAATGTTAAATGAACGCGGTGCTGGAATCGAGAACTCAACCCTGGATTCTCGGTGGTGAAGCGAGCATCTGAACACTGGGCTACCGCGAATGTTGATAAGGGGAAACACAAATGTTCAACACGTGCATACAGCTTGTAATTGTTCAGTCTGTTGTACCAGTATTCCTTCCGGTTAGTACTATCTCTCACTGTTTAATTCAGGAACAATGAATAAGACTTGTGTCGAGAAAGAGCTGACCAGCTGGGGGATGAAATGGGACGACCTTACATACAACATCACTTCTACCAACCTGACGGCCTGCAGTTTCACGGATAAAATCCGAACACCGAGTGACGAATACTTCAGGTGGGATTCTCTTGAAATTCCCTCGCTAGGGGATGATGGACTTGTTTCAGTTGACATGGTGAAATATATGAGTAAATTTTAAGAATAATCAATGTTTTTTCCACATTTGCTATTTATTTCAGTGGAGAGTTACTTCATCCCGTGCATACGTCCACCGAACAGTTCATCGAATGGAAGAGCAGGTCATGATGAGCATCAGGAAATAAATTCTTTTTTGTCTTTGTTTCTAGTAATTTTGTCCTCGGTTTGGACCAGGCAGATGGGATCGGTGGGATCGGAGACTTAAGTCCCAAGCTTGTGGCTGTTCTGCTGTTTGCATGGCTCGTTATTTTCTTCTCGTTGAAGAAAGGTGTAAAATCTTCGGGAAAGGTTGGTTAGGATTTCTCTACATCCGGTGTTCTCTACATCCGGTGCACAATATCATACTGAGCACATCAAGTAATCCACATGTCAATTTTACGACGTTTTACGTAAAACATGATTACAATGTAATGATATGCCAACAGATTTATATAGGTTTCCAGGGAACTTCGTTCGAGGACAAAAAGTGCTGTGCCGTGGTACTAGAATATGTTGTACTCGGATAGCGGGATTGATGGGGTGCTTTTGGTGGCAATATTAATAAATACTTGTTCTTAGTTTCAGATATGCTGCATTCATCCCCCTTTTCTCTTGTAGATTCCGTTATATATAGCAATGAAGGAGATTTCCTCGTTTTTAATTTGGTTTTTTTACTCAACACCCACTACAGGTATCTAATTAGTGTCACCTTAACTTTGCTTACCTTTACAGGTGATCTACTTCACGGCAACTTTTCCTTACATAGTCCTGATCATTCTTCTTGTCCGGGGGGTGACATTAGAGGGGTACCAAAAGGGACTGGAGTTTTACTTGATTCCAAAGTTTGACAAGTTAACAGATCCCAGGGTAAATGATATACAATACATTGTATACAGACTTGGCTTCTTCATGCAATTAATATCATACTTCAGAGCAGCACGTTTGAATAGTGTTCATAATTATTTTTTTTAAATGAAAAGTCTTTCCTCTCATGCCCAAGAGGTTAATATCTTACGCATGCCCACATCACTGCATGTATATATACATTTCGGCTTTAATTGCCGATTGTGAAAGAGGACATATCCCCCCCCCCCCAGTTACTTATATCTGATCCGTTGACCTTTACTTATAGGTGTGGACCGATGCCGCCTCTCAGATTTTTTACTCGCTTGGCCCAGCCTTCGGAAGTCTAATCACTATGTCTAGTTACAACCCATTCAACAACAACTGCTATCGGTAAAACACGTATCTCTAACAGCCAGAACCAGCATTACAGTTAACGAAATAAGAATTTTATTTTTCTGTTTAATTTTCCTGTTTTCATTAATTGAACAATTCAGTGGATATTTCGAAGCCTTCATTTACATAGTGTGGAAATAAAATCACTGGTTATTATTACGCTAATACCCACTGGTCACGTTACTATGTGTAGTGGTAACCATTCTAAAATACCGGTATGTGCACTTTCTAATCCTACATATGCCGGCTCGATATCTTAATTATCGAAATTCACTGTATACCATTTTCATTACAGCGACTCCATTCTGGTAGCAATCATTAACTGTGGGACTAGTGTTTTTGCCGGTCTCGCCATTTTCTCTGTCCTTGGGTTCATGTCGGAGGTCACCAACAGACCGGTTCAGGAAGTGGCGGCTGATGGTAAGTATTTATAGATCTAAATCGTCAATTAGTTCTTAGCGGAAAGTATTTATTTATGTGCTGTTTACGTCCTTTTCGAGGATATTTCATCCTTATCTATCAGTGACGTCATCAGTGGTCGTTAGACTGCCAAAAATCGATTAAAACATAATTAATATACAAAATTAACATCGAATTGGAAGTCTTGGGAGTGGGTTACTTTCATAACCAATAACGGTATGAGAAATCAGTCTCCGAACAGAAATTAGTCGTGCCAAAAGGCTGACAATAGACTCACTGCCGCTATACCCATTCGATGATTGTGCTGATCTGTCAGTTTATGTAATATTTGGGGATATTGGGGAGGGTGCAATTAAGAAATGTTAGGATTATGTATGAAATAGATAACCCACTAAAGCATATGAATTTCTCTAGTATCAGATTATCATGTCTTCACCATTACAGGGCCCGGTCTGGTATTCATCGCGTACCCTGAGGCCATAGCCAGGATGCCCTACCCGCCCATCTGGGCCTTCCTCTTCTTCTTCATGTTGATACTGTTAGGACTCTCCAGTATGGTAAATATGACAGCACCAATCATAATTCATTTTCATACCGTCTCCCGATACAATTCCCGTCCAGTACCCGGTATAATTCCATTTAATACTCGGTATAATTTCATTCAATACTCGGTATAATCCCATTCAATACATGGTACAATTCCAATCATTATTCAATAAAATTTCGCCCAATATTTGGCTCTATAAAATTCCGTCCATTACTCGGTATAATCCTGTCCATTAATCGGTATGACTCTGTCAATTACTAGGTATAATCCTGTCCATTACTCGGTATAATCCTGTCCATTACTCGGTATAATTCTGTCCATTACTCGGTATAATTCTGTCGATTACTTAGTTTAATTCCGTCCATTACTCGGTATAATCCTGTCCATTACTCGGTATAATTCTGTGCATTACTTGGTATAATCCTGTCCATTACTCGGTATAATTCTGTCCATTATTCGTTATAATTCTGTCCATTACTTAGTTTAATTCTGTCCATTACTTAATTTAATTCTGTCCATTACTCGGTATAATCCTGTCCATTACTTAATTTAATTCTGTCCATTACTCGGTATAATTATGTCCATTACTCGGTATAATCCTGTCGATTGCTCGGTATCATCCTGTCCATTACTCGGTATAATTATGTCCATTACTCGGTATAATCCTGTCGATTGCTCGGTATAATCCTGTCCATTACTCGGTATAATTATGTCCATTACTCGGTATAATCCTGTCCATTACTCGGTATAATTCTGTCCATTACTCGGTATAATCCTGTCCATTACTCGGTATAATTCTGTCCATTACTCGATGTAATTCTGTCGGTTGTTCGGTATAGTTCATCTACGCTTGCTACTTTCAGTTTGCCATGGTGGAAGCCATCATCTCGGCCCTAGCAGACGAATATCCCAGATATCTCCGCAAACACAAAAGCATCCTCACATTCGTCGTCTGTCTCGTTCTATTCGTCGCAGGACTAGCTCTAGTTACACAGGTAAATCAGCCTATACAAAAACGGTTTGTCGCTATATGGAGAATAATGCCAAGACTGACCAGCAAAGCACTATAGAGAGCCATGCAAAAAGTATTCCAAACACTATATACATGTACAAATAATTTTATAAAATTGACCGAATACTTTTTGCATGTCTCTACACCAAGAAACCAAATCTGAAACGTTTCCTTTTTTCTATAACTCTTTTTGCTGAATTAGTTACGCTTTATAACTCCTTTTGCTGAATGATCTCTAAAGTTACGCTTTAGAACTCTTTTTGCTGAATGATCTCCGATTTTCAAACAGGGTGGAATCTACGTTTTGACTTTGATGGACGCTTATTCCGGAAGTTATTCCCTGTTGTTCGTCTGTTTTTGTGAACTAATCGCCATATCATGGGTTTATGGTAAGTTCTCCTTCTGTCCTCATTATAGGATGTCTGAGGTTTTGGTCTCTGGGCTTTCTGTTTCAACACAAAAGACTTAATTCTGGACACCGTCTGTTACATGTATCTGATTCCGTAGGTTGGCGCAGGTTTTCAGAAGACATTGAGTTGATGCTGGGTTTCAAGCCTAATTATTACTGGATCGGAACTTGGACTGTCCTTGCTCCAGTTTTTATAGTGGTGAGTGTCTAAACTTTCTGTGACATCAAAGGTCTTATCGCATAAATTTTGTGTACCACCTTTCACGGGGAGTCTGAAATAATCAAACTAAACAGTTTTCTCTTTCTCACATGATGCTTATCTTGAACTAGTAGAGAAAATATAACTTTGCTGACATTAGCTTTCGTTTTACGGTTAACAGGCCATCTTGATAGCGAGTGCAGTTCGATTCTCCCCTTCACATTACGAGGATTATACGTTTGAACAGTGGGCCCAGAACTGTGGATGGGGACTGGTAGCCCTGCCCCTCTTCTTCCTGTTCGCCACGGCAGCAATACAGCTTATCCGATATCGGGTACGAAGCCACGTGACCAATTCAAAACTCGTGTCCAACCACTTGTTTTAGCACCACGAAATTATTGAGAATAACTTACGATTTACAAAATGACTCATATCTCTTTTCATGGATATATTTTGTTTTGTATATAGGGTTTTAAAAATGCAACAAGACCTGAACACAACTGGGGCCCCGCACTGGAGGAAAACAAAACCGGGATATACGGTCACGATAATATGGTCTTCGAGGCCGAGGGCGAAAAAGACGGTATAAAAATGGAGAACGGTATAGAAATGAAGAAAAATGTCGTCAGTCACGACTCCATTACAGTCCAGTTCTAAAAGCAACAAGTTTATATTTATTGAACAACAATAACTGTGAAGAAAAAGATAATGCATATGGAATTGTTTTCGTAATAACATTTATTATGAAAATTTCATTTATTGTGTTGCGAAAACTTTAAAATATGTGTATGTTGTCATTGTTACATTTGTTATAATGATATTAAATATTCTCAAAAATGTTATTGCATTGTAATGTTACAATATGAAAACACCATGGCTGGATAACACATGAGTAAACTGATCCTCAATAAACGCCCCATCTACCCTTTAATTTAAACGATTTCCCCCTAAATTTTGGTTTTTACTTTAAATGATTAAAATCTACAGTCTAATATGTTTAAAAGTTTTCACAAAAAATTAAGGTTATATGTCGTGCTAGAAGCTTATTATAGAGAGTTTATTATTTGTTTTGAAAACAAACATTGGGGGTGCGTTATTGTTTAAGTTTATTATGTATATCACATTTCAAGAATACTTTAGTACGAAAAGCCGGATAGGCTCATTTTTTGAAAAGTGGAAAAAAACCTAACTCGTTATAACGAGTTAATTATCTCGTTATAACGAGTTACTTATGTCGTAATAACGAGTTAATCATCTCGTTATAACGAGTCAATCATCTCGTTATAACGACTTAATTATCTCGTTATAACGACTTAATTATCTCGTTATAACGACTTAATTATCTCGTTATAACGAGTTAGTATCTCGTTATAACGAATTAATATCTCGTTATAACGAGTTAATCATCTCGTTATAACGAGTTAATTATCTCGTTATAACGAGTTAATTATCTCGTTATAACGAGTTAATTATCTCGTTATAACGACTTGATTATCTCGTTATAACTAGTTAGTATCTCGTTATAACGAGTTGATTATCTTTATACAACGAGTTAGTTATCTCGTTTTAACGAATTGATTATCTCGTTATAACGAGATAATTAACTCGTTATAACGAATTAATCAGCATATACTAATTTGATATCAACGGTTTCATAAATCGTTATATCGAATTTGATACAACCATTTCTAAAATTCGTGTTTTCAAATTGAATTCGTTAAAACAAATTTTGAAATTTACTATAACCAATTTTGAAATTTGATATAACAAATTCAACAAATTCGTTATAACAGATTTTAATCCGTTATAACGGATTCAAAAGTTTGAAATAACAAATCAAATCTGTAATAACGAATTCTGGAATTCGTTATTTCAAATTCAAAGTATTTTGATAAGTCCTAAATGGGTTTCCGTAATTTGCAGATGTTTGTAAGTTTATATATAATATCTTACCGGCACTATTTGAATATTTTATCGTGATATTTAACAACAGAAATAAATCCAAGCTGCTGTTAGCTTGGTCAGCCCGTATTTAGATTTATAGAAGAAATGAAGTACATTTAGTGATATTTTTCAGTGCCAGACAGATAACTGTCTGCTACCTGGTATATCTTCATGAATGATTGTTTCATTCATTGGTGGATTGGCATTACAGGCTCGTAGTCCTGTTTTTCAAAGTAAGGGAGAGGACAGTCTGATGAGAAGTTTCACAGTTGTCTATAATTCTTGACAAGCAAAGAAAGAAAAAAAAATAGATACATAAATCAATCAATCAATCAATAAAAATTTTAAATCTAAATAAACCTAACCTTCAAAATCCTGGAGGGGTGCAAAAAAATCACACACACACACACACACACACACACTAAACACAAACTTTACTCAAACTTCACAATCTTAAATCGTAAAGGGTCGGGGGCGGGGATGCAAGTGTTCGTCCTCCTCTATACGGGTTCAATTCATTGGGTCAAATGCTGTCTGACAAGTTACAGTACATACCAATTGTGAAGACGTTCTTTATATACTACTTTTGACTACGGATTACTCCGATTGCCTGATCAAGATATGGGCTTATCGCGGAGTGCGACTGCCAACGCTCGTTACCTTCACTTGTTCAAGCTTACATCCTAAGCCTCGATACTACTTTGAAAAGTGGGTGGGGAGTATAACCCAATATATTTTACTTTGGACTGTAAAGATAGTTTTGAATGTAAAAAATAACGGGAAATCTACGCTGTCAAACACGAGGCCAATGGGTCACATCGCTCACCTGAGCCATCTTAGCCCTGTCGTTGTACAGGTCATTAGGTCAAACAAAGTATAACAAGGTCTATATACAAAATATGAAAGCCCTACCTTAAATAGTTCAGGAGATATTAAGTAGGTCGGGGTTATTTCAAAAGTAGGTCAAACTCCAGGGTCAAAAGATCAAACACCATTGTGTCGCAAGGTCTTGCCAAAGAATCTATACACAAAATATAAAAGCCCTGCCTAAATAGTTCCGGATATACTTGATAGGTTATGTTTTCTAAAAAGTAGGTCAAACTAAGAGTTCAAAGTCACAAGATTAAAGGACATGATATGAAATGAAAGGTCTTGCCATAAGAAATTTATATAAGATATGAAAGATCAATCTTAGATAGTTCAGGAAATATTGTATAGGTCAGAATTTTATTAAAAGTAGGTCAAACTTCCAGGTCAATGTCATAAGATCACACACCATGGGATCACATAAAAGGTCTTTCTGTAAAGAATGTATATACAAAATATAAAAGCCCTAGCTTAAATATTTCAAAAGAGTTTTGATGATTTTTCATAAATAAATCAGCATATAACACTTTGATCCCCTATTGTGACTCTATCCTAACCCCATATAATTTGCGAAATGCTTATTTTAAACGAGACTGTTGGAACCCCTGCACCATCAACTTGTTTGTCAGTAGCCTGCTTCGATTTAAAAATTGACCATACACAGAACAAGCTCTTGCGTATCGAATCAGTTGAAAGATGTAAACACCATATGCGGGTGATGATGGAATATTGCTACATAAATATGGGAAGTTGAAATCATCCCGTTTTTCATAAAGTTGAGTTGTTAGTTTGTCGTTAATATCTACTTTCAATGAAATATCTAAGTATGAAACAGAAGTAGACGACTCTGTGGTGTCTTTTATTTCGAGTTCACTGGGATATACTGAATCGACATATGAATGAAAATTATTATTGTTCATAGATAATACATCGTCGATATATCTAAATCTCGAATTGAAGACCACAGCAAGAGATGTTTTCCTCTCACGTAGAAGTTTTTGAATAAATTCTGCTTCATAGAGGAATATAAAACCAGGTCAGCTAACAAAGGAGCCTAATTCGTTCCCATGGGGATTCCAACACACTATTGGAAGACCTGATCACCAAAGACCACGAAGATATTGTCAATGAGGAACTCCAGCATATTTTTTATTTGAACTTCAGAGTACTTATGCGTGGAATCAGAGTGGCGTTTAACAAAGTAACCTTTTGGATGACTGATCACTAGATATGAATATTTGCGTTTTTCATTTTTGTTGAAGAAGCAACTGTCTATAATGTCAAAAAGTCTAGTCTTTAATTTATCGTGAGGAATGGTTGTGTACAGAGTTGAAAAGTCATACGTTTTGATGTTGTTGATTTGAGAAAAGGTTTGTGATTTCAAATTTACTAAAAGTTCTTTAGAATTTTTTTTTTTTAGGATCCACATTTAAATGATTTACACCACTTCTGGTATATGTAGTCGCACAGTACGTTTGAAGTTTCTCCTTCACAGCTGTTAATATTTTCGTGAGAAGCAAAGATAGGGGCTTGGTAGAACATTTACTGGATCCAGCAATGTATCTTTGTTTGTAATGGTTTTTAGTCTGGGAATCCAGTATAGGTATGGTAACTCATATTCATCCGACCAATTGACTGGGATATTAAATGTATCTAAAACTGAAGCATGGTTTTGAAGAATTTCGTCTTTTGAAATGGCAGTACGATTACCAAAAGTGGAAGTAATGTCAAGTTCGTTTAAAATACAGGGGATACTTACTCCTCCTAGGCACCTGATCCCACTTCTGGTGTGTCCAGGGGTCCGTGTTTGCCCAACTATCTATTTTGTATTGCTTATAGGAGTTACGAAATTGACTGTTCGCTATCTTCACCTTGCATACAGTTGTAATAATGAGCCTTACAAACAAAGACAATGTTGTTACAAACTTTGTCAGCTGAAACCAAAACATATTCCTCATGTAACCTATCTAATTCTTTTATCATTTCTGGTTTACTAAACACAGAAGGATAGATGGTACGTACTTTTGTTTCCATATGTCTAATGCGGGATTTTAATATTCCTCTTAAACTTTTAATAAAAATTAATACACCAAAATTAAAGATTGCTGTCTCAGTGGATGTTCCTGGTTTTGTACCTTAGATCTTCACTCGGGGACATTGGCAAGAGGAGATGGAAGAATCTGATAAACCGAAAACGACATTTACGTCCAAGAATTGGATTGTTCCAATTCATTGTTGTTTGGGCTTTGTAATATTCCTATGACATTTGGTCGCTATATTGATGAAAAGGTGAAGATAACAAACAATCTCATAATATGTTTTCATACGGTATGACCGTTGCTCTAAACGAGCGAAGACCCGTAACACTTTACATTTGACATGCCTATTCATTTAACGAGCGAAACCAGTGTATTTGTGACGTCATATATCAACTTCGCTGGGGTTTTTTTTTTCCATTTTAAACTAAGCAATTTGATAATAACAACAAAACGTACAAAGCTATGAGAAGATTTGTTTGGTTATAAATAATCTATTCCTTCAGGCTTCTATAACTACAGCTAAAATACACACAATGAGAGTTCGTTTGTTCGTTGACAGCAGACGATAGGTAACGTTTCCGTCAGTCACAGAAAGAGACGCGGGTAAAAATCGACGGATAATAAGTTGTTTGAATATATTCATAAACACGCCATAACAATTTACTTGTGAATTGAATTCATTCTTATGATGCTTCTGGTAAGTTCGTCTATATTCTTTGCAATCTCAACTTCTCGAGTCTTCACTGCAAGTTGTTTTTCTGCTTGTCGGAAAGGCCCGAGAATGTGCGATTGTATTCGGGTAGCGAAAAATTGGTGTATCGTGACGTCATATATTTCGAGGCGCTAATAATCATATACGCAATTTACGTCTATGGTATAATCAATAGCATAATTACGCCATCGATCCGTGATTATTATTTTTTTTCAAAGCAGGAGAAATATTCAAGGGGCGTCCTTAAACGGGATTTAACACGACAGTACCGCAGTGACGGCGACACGATAGTTCCGCAGTGACGGCGACACGATAGTTCCGCAGTGACGGCGACATTTTTCCAAAACACTGGGGATAATCATTTTTCACTTGATCAAGAGCAAATCACGTGACATACTTGTGTAATCATTGGAGCGAGCTCTTCGCGATATTTAAGAGTAGGACAAACACGAACCCCTGGATATATCAGAGGTGGGACCAGGTGCCTAGGAGGTGTAACCATCCCCCGTTGACCGGTCACACCCGCCGTGAGCCTTACATCTTAATTTATCATGTAGACGGAGTAATCTGTAGTCAAATTCAGTGTGTAAAGAACGACTTAATGATTGATATGAAACACGTCAAACATTATTTGACCCAATGACAGGCTGTATTGGTAAATAGATCGTTATAACGAACATAGAATTTGCGAAATGCAGACTGTTAAAACTTCTATATATCAACTTATTTTTGGTAGCCTGCCTCGATTGATAAACTGCTCATACACAGAACATGCTCTAGTGTATTGAATCAGTTGAAAGATTTAAACACCGTATGCATATGATAATGGAATATTGTTGCATAAATATGGGAAGTTGACGGTGGAGAAGCCGAAGTCATAAAGCTGAGTTGTTAGTTTGCCGTCAACATCTATATTCAATAAAATACCCAAGTATGAAGCAGATGTGCAATACTTTGTGGAGTAATTCATTTCAAGTTATTTAATTGGGGTATATCAAATCGACATATGAATTAAAATGAGTATAGTTAATAGATAAAACGTCGTCGATATATCTAAATGTCGAGTTGAAGACAACAGCAAGATATTTTTTTCTTCGAATGTAGAAGATATTGAATAAATTCGATCTCGTAAGATTATAAAAATGGGTCAGCTGATATAGGAGCACAATTCGTGGCCATGGAAATTCCAACAGACTGTTGGGAAACCTTGTCACCAAGGACTAAGAAGATATTGTCGATGAGGAACTCCGGCATCTGTTTAATATCAACTTCAGAGTACTGAGTACAGAGCATTGAATCAGAGTGATGTTTAGCAAAGTAATGTTTTGAATGACTGATAACAAGGTATGAATATTTAATGAAAGAAGAAGCTGTTCTTGGTACCCTCTGTAATCAAGTCGACAAATCATGCTTTCTTTAACATTTGTTTTTATTCATATAGTACAATTATTTTCATTTATATAATTATTCTAACCTTCCTGCTTTAGACATAAAACATTCAGGGCAACTGGATCCTGCATGTACATGTGTATGATATGTATTTGCATACTGTAATTACTAAACTCTTATACTGATACTGATTACAATTTTATATGTATTCACACAACATTATCATTAGCAGTTTGGTTGTTTATTATTGTATATTTCATTTTGTTAATATAAATCTTGTCTGCAATCAGTATTTCATATTATAATTATAGATGTGTGCAGTGCAGAAATGTGAACTCTGACAGTAATAGTACATCTGAATGATTGTTATTTATCTCTATATATCGTTATAATTAATTGTTAGTTAAACTGTTCATCCCCGAGGGTCCTTGATTGGGGAATAAACATATTATTATAGATATATATTTATCATGATTATTTTCAGAACAAGAAAATAGTACTATAATACCAAGGCATATAATAATGCACCCCCTCCACAAATCGAGAACCCACGCATTTGACAGATTACTGGCGCCTGAATCACGTGCATAAGGAACTTATAACAATCGAGAGTGAAAGAGACCGAGTATAAGACTTTATCAAAACACGGCCGAAAATTCTATAGAATATCTATCCAGTAAACAATCCAGTAAACAATGACATCTAATCAAGTGATTAATTCTAGACCATATATATATATATATATATATATATATATATATATATATGAAAAATTATTTGAAAAGATTCAGCAAAAAATTGCTAATATGCGATTCCTTTTTTGATCAGTGTATTTTAAGTATTTGAAAAATATAATACCGTTATACAGCCTTTCAGATATGCTTTCACACATTTCACACATTTAACAAGATTTTATCAAAGATTGGTATATAAATTTTAATTCGTATTCTTCTAATTTGTATGTGTGTGTGTGGGTGGGTGGGGGGGGTAGGTAATATTATGCCTTGGTATTACTATTTTCTTGTACTGAAAATAATTATGATATCATAATAATAAAATCGATAGGTATATATGATGACATGTATCGCTAAATCAAATATGAGTTCAACACTAAATTATGCAACATAAAACGTTAGACATGTATTAAGTATCCCCATCTTCTATAAAGTGTCTGTACATGGATTGAACAGTCAAAAACATTATATTACGTGAGAGAGTAAACATAACAATAGTAGGTTTTAGACATTGTTTTGTTATTCTCGGATCATTAGTTTTATTTTCAATACAGAGGATATAGAAACACAATATTCAAATAATGCTTCAAATTTTAGTTTGATTGAGAGAGAGAGAAATCTGTTTACAAACTGTGTAGAGAGAGAGAGAGAGAGAGAGAGAGAGAGAGATGTTGTTTTAGTGTGAATTCCACTTCTCATACAAAGTTTGTCCGAGCCACAACTTTTTTGTCTTTTGACATAGGCCTAGGCCTTTGATGTTTGGTATGTGGAGACTATTGAGAGAAAATCCACGATTGTCTATTAAGATCTCTTGATATTACGGAAGCATATTAGGGCCTATGATATTGATAATCTGTTAAATTTGTTATAACAAATTGATAATTTGTTAAAACAAATTAATTTTTTTTTATACCAAAGTACCGGTAGTTACGAAAGCCGGATAGGCTCATTTTTGAAAAGTGAAAAAAAAATTTAACTCGTTATAACGAGTTAGTATCTCGTTATAAAGAGTTGGTTATCTCGTTATAACGAGTTAGTTATCTCGTTATAACGACTTAGTTATCTCGTTATAACGAGTTAGTATTTCGTTATAACGAGTTAGTATCTCGTTATAACGACTTAATTATCTCGTTATAACGAGATACTAACATCGTTATAACGAGTTAAAATATTTTTTTACTCTTTCAAAATGAGCCTAGCCGGGTTTCGTAGGTAGTAATTTGTCAAAATAGATTAATAATTTGTTATAACAAATCATTAATTAAGATACTGCTGCGGTCCTTAGATGCTTCAGTACGTAGGAAACAGCTGCATCACTGAAATCTACTCAGATTTACCTGTAAAAAGCAATATACGCTTGGGTAACTTTGTGACTAAAATTCAGACCAAATGTGATACTTGGCTGACCAAATTGTAAATCCAGAGGGCATATTGAAAACTCAACCGGTCTTCTGTAATTCGCTGTAAAAACAAAATTACATGTATATTATATAGGAATCATTGGAAACGTCTGAGTACAATTAAACACCTAGAGAATATTGAAAATGAAATGTCAAACCATGGACAATAGTCTGTGGATGAGATTGTGCACGTGTGTCACGATTATATTCGTCCCATAACAGCATTGGACACTGGTCCGGTACGAAATAAATGTCTTCAGGTTTCGAATGTTGTCTTGTCAGGTAAACAGAAATATAAATATAAACACTCGTCTAACTAGTATCGCCAGCATTGGCATTGATTATATCGTATTCATTTTCTCCGTTGCTTCTCGGCTTTAAAATTATAAAAGCTGCGCATGTGCAGAGGAAGAAAAAAATCGAGAGAACTTGCCAGGCCGCTGGAGGTCTACCATAAAAAGGCAGGGTGTTTACTTATTTGTTTCTTGTAAAATGTTTAATATAGTTGAACACGTAGGTAATTAATTCATCTCAGCAAACAATGTATTTCCTGTGATCAAACGGCCCCTGCTAGCGGATCCACCGCGGAAGCGTGGGGGGTCGTTCCCTGGAACCCTACTGTTAGCAAGATCTATTGTTATGTGTTAGATCTGTGTTGCGTATATCTGTATAGGGCAGTGTTTTGTTTATGTGTGTGTAGAATATATAAAAACGTGCGCACTGGATTCATGTAGTCTGTCTTGACCCCACCCCCACTACCTTATTATGATCCACTTTTATAGAAATATGTCAAATATCGCTAGAATACAGGGCTTGAAGCTAACTTTTTATGTCACCAGTCCAGCTGGACTGATAGGGTATAATTTCAACCAGTCCGCAGAAAAATTTACCCATCCACCAGAGTTTTCTAGAAGTAATTAAACATATATCGTTAATGTTATTAAATTTCAATAATGGAATCTGATCTAACTCAATATGCCTCAGACAATATTGTAACACTTATGTGAGATGTATATTTACTAACTAGGTTTGTCTGATATCTACAGAGGAATGCCAAATGCATGTATAAGATTCCATAAGAATATTTTCCAAAATGATGCTTTAGGAAATTAACCAGTCCCATTGGACTGACTAAATCAAATGTATATGTCAGACTTTTAACCAGTCACAGACTGACGGACATATGTTAATTTCGAGTCCTGAAATATGTATGGGTCAGAATTCAGTAAGACACCCAGCCATTTACTGTGCCCCCGTTCAGAAATTGCTGAATCCGCCAATTTATTTAGATTCCATGGCAATAATGAGCCTATTCTCACCAAGATTAAAATGAATCAAGTGATATTTTCAACATGAACAGGTTGGTCCAATGGTTGTGATTCTCATAACAGTCCCATGTAATTAAATTCTTGCTGTACTCTGGATAGGGAACCATTAATCTCATTCTTGATTACAATATGAAACATATTCCTTTACCAAGTTTTACACCTCCCATGTTTAGAAATCAGCTATGTTTCAAATAGTGTGTAACATAGATAATTTGAGGTGTCCGACTGTCATCTTGTACACAGGATATTATGTGTGTAACATAGATAATTTGAGGTTGTCCGACTGTCATCTTGTACATGTACGAGTTAATTGATCATTGTGTAGTTGTACATGAAAATTACCAATCTCTACAAGAAGGACCTATGCAAGCCCTCTGCTATGTATAATATACATTAAGCCTATCTACTTGATATTAATTATTGCATTAAATTTCTTTCATAAAAATTATTTAAACCAATATTCAATTAAATGTTGCTTTACAAGTTATAGTGTTTTGGGGGTGGGGTGTTACATTTTAGTCCTATGTTGTCGTGTGTATGTATTTTTGGTTTTAATTTTTATTTCATCTTATTTATTTTTATTACTGAATAACATCTAGCATTCACTGTTAAATAATCTTGCCTCCGAAATCTCTCCCTTTTAGATCCCTTGCATAATGAAACTTTCAACTTATTTCACTTCCATTTGAAGCTCACTAATTTATGTTTCGTCTTTTCCAACTTAATCTATAAACCCAAATCACACATGACTTTGAAAGCCCACTGCTAGAATTGCTCACATTTGCTAGTGGGCGAGTGCTTATTTGCAAGCCTGGAGTAGACTACACCTAATTCCAACTGCTTGCTCAGGAATTTTAAATGCTGTTCACTGGGTCCATTCAGCTGTTGGTTAGTTCTCTTTCCAATATTGTAACTTTTAGTTATTTATTTTGCTGGGAAAGTTATATTGGACATTTTAGAGACCAATCACTGTAGAAACTTGGAAGAAGGTATATAAGGCTTATTATCAATGCTAAATTTAACTGCTGAAAACCAAGTAGTGTGACTGATTACAGATTACAAGTACAGAAAGCATGTGAAGTTTTGTAATGACTTGTTTATTCCTGTTTTCATTTTTCAGAGTCATGAGCAGCTCTGAGGAAGTGTCTTGGATTTCCTGGTTTTGTGGCCTGAGAGGAAATGAATTCTTTTGTGAGGTATGTCTAGCCTGTCCATCCATCCGATATCATTGTCCACAGCATATTTTCTCTCCCCTAAGCCCAATCTGGCTCAAACTTTACCCATAGAGTTTCGTGGATAAAGGGTGTGTGATGACTTGGTACCAATATTTTAGGCCACAGTTCAAGGTCAAACAACATTAGATGTACACTCTCTCCAACTACATGCGTCAATTAATGGGAGTGTCGATAAAGGACATGTATTGCTTGTGCGATGGGTGCTACTAAGGGACATGTATTTCTTGTGCGATACTCTCAGAATGCTTGTTATTCTTTGTTATTCCAATTTTAAAAAATCCTTTATAAACAGTTAATGTAAAAATGTAGAATTCAATTAGTTTGACCTTACTGTTGAAAATTTCTCTGCTGTGCATATTCCAAATATTTTTCAGCAACCTAAAGATAATAGGACATGTTGTAATGTCTAATATTTGCTCTTCATGTGTGTTGTAGGTTGATGAAGATTACATTCAGGACAAGTTTAACTTGACCGGACTCAATGAACAAGTTCCTCACTACAGACAAGCTCTAGACATGATTCTGGACTTAGAACCAGGCAAGAGTTCACAATCGGTTCAATTCTGAAACTGTTCAACAGAAAACGAGAGAAATAGGCCCGAATCACTTCATTGTGTTCATTAATTTGATCTTTTATGTCAGATAAATGAATCATACACCAGAAACATGTTCTGGCTTAGCAACACAAAAAATACTATTATTCATAAAAGCACACTGATTATTATTGATGTTTATGTCTGTTATGTTGTATTTGTTGAGTTCTAAAGTCAGTTGATTGTGTTTCTCAGATGATGAACTGGAGGATAACCCAAATCAAAGTGATCTGATAGAACAAGCAGCAGAAATGTTGTATGGTTTAATCCACGCTAGGTACATAATGACAAACCGAGGAATAGCTCAAATGGTGAGTAACCATACACAATCACAATTTCTGTACACTCGTGTGTTGATGGGTTATGGTAGGGGCTTTCCTGTCGGTTAAGTTTTTCGTGTCTGAGTCGTATGAAAGGTGAAGATAACAAACAGTGATCAATCTCATAGCTCCTATAAGGAATACAAAATAGAGATATACCAGAGGTGGGATCAGGTGCCTAGGAGCGGTAAGCATCCCGTCGACTAGCCACACAGTAAGACATATTACTATCAAGCCTGGTCAGCTGTAGCTGCAATAATGTAGCCCTATCCAATTTTTTTTTTAAATCTGACGTTTTCGGGATAGGGCTACAATTCCATAGGATCTCCGTAATGGTGCAAAATAATTTTATGAATAACCGATAACAAACTCTGTGTATTAGTCCCAAATGTTGTTTACACCAAAAGGAGTACCAACTTTGTGCTCGGGCATGTCTAATAAAGGTGTTTTTCATTAAATACAATGTACAGCATGCAAAATTCTTCGTCTGCTCCGCCATGCTTGTTATCGCGAGATCTCGTAGGTGGATCTAATGAAAAACCTAAACATTGACAATCAGCGCGAAAATGTAGTTACTCGAGCCACTTCGACAAAGAAAGGAAAATCATATTGTTGCAGAAAGAATTTACACTCTGCTGTTCTGTTTTTAACTTGATATTAAATTCAAACCTTTTCAATACCGACGAAATAGCTTTCGCCTCCATACTTTTCCATTGATGTAAATACTACCTTATATGGCATATGCAAATGACTTGACAATCGGAAGTTTATACTTCAGTACATCAAACATGGCGCACAAATATGAATCGAGAAATTGGAATTTATCGAAATTGTTGAAAACGGTAGAGTAGAGCCTCACAAATCTGAAGTTGCAGGTTGTAAATTTATATATTGACTAAGAAACATAGAATATCATTTTATTTACGTAAAGAAAGTCAGGAAATGTTTAGAATGAGCGCAAATGTTGCGGGAGTGAATCACTCCCGCATTTGCACCATTACGGAGATCCTAAGGAGTTGTAGCCCTCTCCTATAATAAAAAAAAAAAAAAAAAAAAATCAGAGAGGGCTACATTATTGCAGCTAGGTCAGCTGATGCATCCTGAAATTTTTTATGGCTTTACATACTCAAATGTTGTTTCGATTATATTCTAAGCAGTGTTTAGCCTAGCTCCATCAAACCTGGTCTGCTGATAGATCTATAGATACAGTACACCATGCTTATAACAAAGTCTTGTTTATTGTGAAGTGATATTTATTCCCCTATGAGAGGGAAATATTGATATAACGAAGTTTGGTTATAACGATCTTTGCATATTATTCCTTACAGTATCATGTACCCTTGCGGTGCACTCTATTTAAATCAATTGTGAATTAGGCATTGAAGGATGAGTCCAACACATTTTGATATCAAATAGTAATGTCTGTTCAATGACCATTATATGAACATGATTTTGCAGATAGAGAAATGGCAGCAGGGAGATTTTGGCTCCTGTCCCCGAGTTTACTGTGAGAATCAATGCATGCTTCCAATAGGTAAATAAAAGTCAAGTCATTATTAACTGCTTTTAAAAACTGTAAACTCAATTTTCTGTACAAAGGTGGTGGTAAAATTTTAATGTACATTTGTTGATTTTAGATTGGTTCATAGTGAAACTGTCAATACAATTGTTGATTTTAGATTGGTCAACACTGTAATGGGGAATAATTTCACGGGTTGTAGTCTTCGCGGTTTTTCATTTTAGACACATTCTTGGATTCGAATCACTATGAGCCCCCCCCCCCCCCCTTTTTTTTTTTTAAAAACACATTGTGTATTAAAGAAAGGTAACTCTATTTTTTTTTTTTTACCTTATGTCAGTGACGGCATTACTTGCTATTTCGAGAAGTGGTGTTATTTCCCCCCCCCCCCCCCCCCCCCCCCCCCCACAGCTGATATACAAAGGCAAACTCAAAGTTCTCCTTCCCAAAAGGATATGATATCTAGCGAAAATCACTGGTCAAACACCAACACCATGATACGTTTTATTGACAAAGTAATTCTGCCATGTTTACAGCAAGTCCGCGAGGAAAACGACTACCCCTTAGGACAGAAAGCCTTGTGCATTTTTGACGTGTTGCTGCACATTGCAACGAGGAATTCCTTGATTACCTTTCAAAGAAAAAAATTTGAGTGCTTTTCTTCAACCCCCCGACTTGATTCGCAACAATTTATTTAAGCAGTGCCTGCAAAATGAATTTAAAAAATTTTACACTGCAGAAATCGAGAAGGCCTTAGAAAAAACTGGGATTGAAAATCAAGTGGTTAATCCCCAGGCAACATTACTCACATAATACATGACAATTAAAAAAATAATTGATATACAGAACGTAATTTTTGAAAGCTATACTTCTAATGTACGTGTATTATATACTGACTACGCAAAATCTCAATATTTTTCAGGTAGTTTAAGTAAAGTAAAATATAATTACACCTCATTTTGACAAAAAAATATTCACAGTTTCTTAAATTCACAGATTTGTCTAGACCGCAAATACAGCGAAAATTTTCACCGTGATTTATTTTCCTCCTATACAGAAGTTACACTGAGAATACGATTATTGGTCCCTTACCAGCGAAGCTTTAGCTTAACACTTTGTTAGTCCAGGTGATCAGTTTTCTGTACTTTATTTCATCGTGCTGGCAGATATTTGGTAGCTTGTATTTTGCTTTATCAGAATATTATGCAGATAACTTGACTTAGGGCCACTAGGGGACATGTATTGCCCTGCAATACTTTGTTGATTTTAGGTTGGTCAGAAGTGATACTAATATGTATATTTTAGGACTGTCTGATGTCCCTGGAGAGGCGATGGTGAAGCTGTATTGTCCTAAATGTCAGGATGTGTACACCCCTAAATCCTCCCGTCATCATCACACAGACGGGGCTTACTTTGGAACAGGATTTCCTCATATGTTGTTTATGGTCCACCCAGAATACAGACCTAAACGTCCAGCCAATCAATTTGTGGCAAGGTAAGTATCTCTTGATACAGTCACTTCATAACTACAGTTCTACTGTTTTTTGCAAAGCAATGCTCGAAAATACAGTCCATAAAATACAGTCCGTAATGTTGACATGATGGTGCCCAGGCAGTGCCTTCTGTAAAGTCGGAATTACTGTAAACCTAGTGCGCTTTCTGGATCAAAGTTTGTCATCTTTAAATAATTTTTGCTTTTCAAGAACTGTTGGACCAATGTTGAACCAAACTGGAACAAAATATCTCTGGGTAAATAGGGACTTTTTATTTTTTCAATGATTAGCTACTTCTTTGAAGGGGAGATAATTATATCCCCACAGATAATGTCTGGGGAGGGATATCCAGGAATTGCCTTCTACTGGTCCTTGCAATCTTGTCTATGCCACAAATTTGATACAAAGAGGCAGTGGATGTTCATACCTTACATAAAGATTACTTTTCTTCTAAAGGTGTTGCATGATACTTGAAATTTTCCCAGCATATAATCTGTAAACATAATAAATGTAAATTGTTGACCTGTTAAACAATGATAATAGTCATTAAACGCTGACGTTATTGGGTGTTTTTATGCCCCTTAGATCGAAGATCGGGGGGGATATTGATTTTGCCCTTCTGTCATTATGTCTGAAACTTTAACCTTGCTAATAACTTTTGAACAGTAAGTGCTAGAGCTTTGATATTTCACATGAGTATTCTTTGTGACAAGACCTTTCCGTGGGTACATTTTTGACCCTGTGATCTTGACTTTGGAGTTTGACTTACTTTTAAAAAATTTGACATTGGTCATAACTTCTAAATGGTAAATATTAGAGCTTTCATATTGCATTTCTTGTGACAAGATCTTTCTACAAGTACTGGTACCAAGATACTTGTCTTTGTGACATTGGCCATCTTTGGAATTGGCCATTATCGAGGGCTTTTGTGTTTTTGTTTTACAAACACATCTTGGTTTGTTTTTTTCAGGTTATATGGCTTTAAAATCCATCCCCTGGCCTACAATCTACAGTATCAAGCTGCATCCAATTTTAAAATGCCAATGAGGATGACCCACAGTAGTGGAAAACGGTGAATCTTCATCCGAGGGAGGAGAAAAAAGAAACACTCAACCAATCATTGTCAAATATACAAGTAGGATTGTCCTTCATGTCAACCGTACATTTTCTTAGTTTTCATGTGCAGTCCTAGGTCTTGTGTACTGTTCAGTCCATGGTGACTAATTTTTGTACTACATGGTTAGAATACTTTTATAAAACAAGTTATAAGTTATAAGTCATTAGAAAAATTCAAGGACATTGTTGAATCATTGTACAGCATCACAGTAATTCATCTATTGTACTGATGTCTCGGATACACAGTATGTTTTATAACTACAGGAAACATTTAATGCATTGTTAGAAATCTGATTTTTTTTTTTATTTTCCTCTTACTCATGTCTACATGTGTTTATATGTTGAAATAAAATTGCAACAAATGCCGTGATAGTTCTGTCATTATTGTGTTGACATCTTTAAAAAGTGCAACAAATGCCATGAGTGTTCTGTCATTATTGTGTCGACATCTTTAAGAAGTGCAACAAATGCCACGAGTGTTCTGTCATTCTTGTGTTGACATCTTAAACAAGAGGCCCAGGGGCCTTATAGGTCACCTGAGTATCATGTAACAACCTTCCAATGTTTGAATTAGGTTTGTGTTTAAATATAAGAATTTTACTTTTGGATGGAAGAAACATTGAATAGTTATGTGGTCATCCCCGCCTTTGCACCAGAACCCCTGACCCAGGGGCCATAAATTTCACAATTTTGAAAGAGGCATCCTTGCTCATCATAATCATGCTATTGGTTTGTCTACTTAATACCCAAGGACAGAGAAGAAGATTTTCAAAGAAATAATGCATTTTCACTATATGACTTATAGAGCCCCACCCTAGCACCAGAACCCCTGATCCAGGGGCCATGAATTTCACAATTTTTAACAAGAGGTAGTGTGAGCAATGCTCACTAAGAATACCCCCCGCTTACCCCAATCTCCCAAAGGGTGTTGGTAATAGGTATAAACTACCTCTTTTCTGAGTGTTGCTACTTCGATGTCCAGTGTGCATGACCTTTGACCTTTTGACCCCAAAGTCGATAGGGAACATCTTCATCCCATGGGTAGTCCATATGTATGATATGGTGACTGTAGGTGGAAAGGATAATGCTTTAGAGCCCGGAAACCATATTGCTACTTCAATGTCCAGTATGCTTGACCTTTTGACCCCAAAATCGATAGGGAACATCTTCATTCCATGAGTAGTCCATATATATGATATGGTGACTGTAGGTGGAAAGGATAACGCTTTAGAGCCCGGAAACCATATTGCTACTTCAATGTCCAGTGCGCTTGACCTTTGACCTTTTGACCCCAAAATCGATAGGGAACATCTTCATTCCATGAGTAGTCCATATGTTTGATATGGTGACTGTAGGTGGAAAGGATAACGCTTTAGAGCCCGGAAACCATATTGCTACTTCAATGTCCAGTGCGCTTGACCTTTGACCTTTTGACCCTAAAATCGATAGGGAACATCTTCATCCTATGGGTAGTCCATATGTATGATATGGTGACTGTAGGTGGAAAGGATAACGCTTTAGAGCCCGGAAACCATATTGCTACTTCGATGTCCAGTGTGCTTGACCTTTGACCTTTTGACCCCAAAATCGATAGGGAACATCTTCATCCCATGGGTAGTCCATATATATGATATGGTGACGGTAGGTGGAAAGGATAATGCTTTAGAGCCCGGAAACCATTGCATCTACAGATGGACAGACGGACAACTCGATTCCAGTATACCCCCCCCCCCCCCCCCCCCCACAACTTGTTGCGGGGGGTATAAAGAGGCATCCTTGCTCATCATTACCATGCTATTAGTTTGTCTACTTAATACCCAGAGACAGAGAAGAATTTCTACATTTTCACTATATGACCAATAGAGCCCCACCCTAACACAAGAACCCCTGTCCCAGGGGCCATGAATTTCACAATTTTGGTAGAGGGCTCAATGCTCATTATAATTATGCCCACAGTTTGGCTTCTTGATGTCTAGGAGTAAAGAAGAAGATTTTTTAAAATTACACTCATTTTGATGGTTTTTGCCATTTTCACTATATGACCAATAGAGCCCCACCCTAACACAAGAACCCCTGCCCCAGGGGCCATGAATTTCACAATTTGGTAGAGGGCTCAATGCTCATTATAATTATGCCCACAGTTTGGCTTCTTGATGTCCAGGAGTAAAGAAGAAGATTTTTTAGAATTACACTCATTTTGATGGTTTTTGCCCCACCCCTCAGGCCCCAAGGGGGCAGGGACCACGAATTTCACAATTTTTGTTCCCCTTCACCCACAGATGCTATATGCCAAAATTGGTTCAGGGGTTTCAGAGAAGAAGCTGAAAATGTTCAAATGTTAACGCACGACGAACGACGACGGACAAAAACAGATAGCAATAGGTCACCTGAATGAATTCAGGTGACCTAAAAATGCAACAAATGCCATGAGCCCTGTCATTATTGTGTCGACATCTTAAAAAAGTGCAACAAATGCCATGAGCGCTCTGTCATTATTGTATCAACATCTTAAAATGTCCAGGGCATCCATGTAAAACTTGAACTGTAACAATTTTGATGCACCAGATGTGCATTTTGACAAATATTGTCTCTTCAGTGATGCTCAAGCCGAAATTTTGGAAATCTGAAATAGCAATAAACTTGTAAGAACAAAGACTGGAGATTTGTCTTAAGGATAAGAGCTGTGCATGAGGGAGATGATCCTTAATTTTGAAATGAATTTCTAAATCTTATCACAGCAATTAAATATACATCCGTATTTTCAAGCTAGTAACGAAGTACTTAGCTACTGGGCTGTAGAGACCCTTGGGGAGTAACAGTCCACCAGCAGAGGCCTCGGCCCAGGGGTTGTAATGTAAAACTTATATGGTACCAATTTGTTTTTCTAAATTGTTGTCTGGAAATTTATCTGTTTGAAGTTGTTCCTAGTTGCTATATGGATAATCAAGTATTGTATTGTTTATTACCAAGAACCATACAGTTCATAGGTTTAACGTTTTTACATGGAATAAATAAATATAAACAAAAGTTATACGTAAGTTAATATATATATATAGATAGTTGATGTCTGTGAGATGGTGAATATAGTTTTATAACATAATGAATATGAGATATAATATGGTAAAAAATGAGGATAACCTCAGCATTATGTATGCATATTTGTTCTTATATTAATATTTTCCTAATTTACATAATTCTGTGACATTTTCTGTTGATAATAACTGAACTGGTTTGTAAGTACAGTTCACTTCACTTATATATTGAACTATCTGTTATATTGAAGATAAAGTAAACCCCCCAGTAGCAATATTTGTGTAGTTCAGCATTGGTTATATTGAACTTTGGATATAATGAACAATTTAGATCGGTCCACTGAATTTCGTTATATCCAGAGTAGACTGTGGGTTTTTTGGGTAATATTTATTGACATACATTTTTTTGAAATCATCATAAAATGGTCAGACTAAGAAAAAGTGAAATTCATCTTGAACACATTTTACAAATTCTCTCATTTCTTGGAACATTATTATATCTACCTTGTTCAACCTAGTGGCGGATTTAAGGGGGGGGGGGGGGGCACAGCCCCCTGTAAAATTTTCAAATTTAAGGTAAACCGTGGTATCTTGTTTAGAAAAATGTACTAAACGATAAAAGAAGCAATAATTTCTTCCACTCCCGGAGAAATAAATGACAAAATCTTTTGATTTCTTTAATTACTTTATTGGGAGAACTTATTTTTAAAAAAAAAACAACCTTAAAATTGGAGTCATTTTATTAATTTCACCTTATAAAAAATGATAGAAAATAGTACAAATGACTAAATAGGAGACATATTTCAAGCCCTATAAAATATGTAAAATCCAGACCCCCTGCCTCATAAAGTGGCGCCCCCGTAACCGCAATTCCTGGATCCGCCCCAGCAACCTTTATCGTATGTGATGACATTCGGTATTTACTGATATAATGTACATATGTATTTGGAATCGCTTTTGTTAAATACAGCTGTAACGTAAATCCATCATTTACATACATAAATACAGCTGTAACGTAAATCCATCATTTACATACATAAATACAGCTGTAACGTAAATCCATCATTTACATATTTATATAAGTAACACTTTGATGAATTTTCAAAAAATGCATTGATTTCTTGTAAAAACACTTCATTCAGCCTTTGTTTTACTCGTAATGAAAAGTGTTTATCGTTAATCGTATGGGAATCCCATATATTTCCAAATCCTAAATAAAGATTGTGTTTTTTGGCTACTGCTTGCTGAGGGAACTGGATATGACCCTTGGATTTTAGAATTTTTTGAAGAACCCAAAGAGTGCCATATATATATTATATTCACTACATTTTTGAAAATCTTCCTATACGGGGCAAACTTGAACACGCACACACGTTGGTCATCTCACCCTGGTTCCGGGTATCGTGGTTTAGGCAAAGTTTAATCATTATGTAAGGAACTTTTGGTGTTGGCAAGTTATGGATTTCTAGAGTAAAGACTCTTTAGACACCCCCCCCCCCCCCCCAATTTAAATAATATTTTGTTTCACTATAATAATCAGCATTTTACAATATACATGTATATGTACATACTACATTAATAATAATACATTTGCAATTATAACTCTATGAAATTCTACTTCAAATATAAAACAATTTGATACTACAAGCTTTTCGTGAAAAGCACAAAGAAAATTCGCAGACAAGATCACCTTTTAAGCATTAAGAATGTTTGCATCACTTAAAATCATTTGCGGATGAGAGGCAGCATCTGCATACGTCGTGAAGTTTGTGTCTTGTCACAGAGTAATGTAGTCGCCGAATGCGTGACTCCACTAGCTCAGTCTCTCGAAGCTGCTGAATGTGCGAGTCCAGCTGATGGTACTTCCCTTTAGGACGTACGATTTCTCTTTAAGATTTACGATTTCTCTTTAGGATTTACGATTCTTCCTGCTGAAATCTGTATCGATCATCTTTGCTACGTTGGCACGGTTAAGTACACCTGCTTTGGATCAGATGGAGAAACATAGACGTTGGGATGGGGGAGCTGACACATCTTATTGAACTTGTGGTGAAATCCATCTATAACATTGGTTCCTCTTGGTCCATCATTATAAAATGGTTCCAGTATCTCAGATAACCTTGTACCCAAGTCTCTGGCCTTGAAATGGAGTACGGCCTGTCCATGACTTTCATTGTCGCCCAGATACTGGAACGCTAGGTCCTCACTACCCTTTGCTTGTAAGAGGAGACTGAATGGGGCGGTCCTTCGGATGAGACCACAAAAACCGAGGCCTGGTGTCACAGCAGGTGTGGCAGGCATTATAAAGATCACTCCCTGCTCAAAGGCCGTAAGCTCTGAGCATAGGCCTAAATTTTGCAGCCCTTCACCAGCAATGGTGACGTCTCCATAGGAGTGAAATATTCTCGAGAGAGACGTAAACAATATGTACAATCAATCCACCAGATGTTCCGGTACAAGTGAGAGAGCACCTGCTCTTCTCATTAGACGGAGAAAGTCTGCATACATTGTAGAACGTGACGGTAAGTTCACAGCTCTGAACATTCTCTAGATGAACAAGTAAGGATAACGAACATAAAATAAACAAGTACCGCCGCGGTGGTCTGGAGGTGGAGCGTTCGCCCCGCATGCGAAAGGTCGGGGTTCAAATCCGGGCCACGACAGATCTAAGTCGTTAAAACAGGTAGTGACAATTCCATCGCCAAATGCTCGGCATCAGGTGTGAATGTCACGGGTCCTCGGAGATGACCTTGATAGGCGGATCCAGGAATTTGTGAAAGGGGTGGTGGTGTGGTCTGGCACTTGATTTTTTATGTAATTTTCACAACCTCCACCCCTACCCATTTACCCCTTTGTTGGTGTACATAACATCTTAGGGAGATCGTGAGAGTCTTTATACATGGAAATGCTTAGTTTAATTACTAATTATTTCCAAGGTTCTAGTCATTCTCTAATCGCCATACTCAAATTTTATTTTTCGGAAAGAAAGAAAAAATAAAAGAGAAAAAGGAAGCTTATTTAAAGCTTACTCCCAATAGGCCGGGGGTGTGGGGGTCGCCTATAGGCCCCTAGAAGCTCTGGGGTAAATGATGCAAAATCCTGCATTCTGAGTATTTCCTGGCACTTCATTTTCACTTTCAAATTGTCTACTTCTTCAACAAAGCCTTTATGTTACATACATTTAAGAATTCTTAAGTGATACTTGTATCTGACGAAAATATCGTAAACATATATCAGTGCAAGGTTTTATTTATCCTACAATTAAATGATATACTGCTGTTGATAAATTTGAGTGATGTAAGTATCCACCTTTCATATCATTTTGACTCAAAGACTCCTTAAAATTGAATAACTTTTAAACTTTTTGGTCTGAAAAAGGGGGGGGGGGGGTTCCGGACCCTCTGGATCCGCCCTTGACCTTAAAACATGACATTTAATTTTGCATCGGAGAAACATTTAAAGAAAGTAATCTAAAACATTGATATGCCTTTCTCATTATTTGAAACGCAGTCAATGCAGTGACAACCTCTGGCTGACAGGGGTTTTACTCTTCTTTTTCCCCCCCAGATTACTTTTTACTAAAACTGCATTTTTTGACTAAATAAAGTGAATTCAAAAGTTTTCAATATCATAATATTGTACATATCCTTCATTTTTCATTCACATCAAATTTCTGTGGTGTAGCATTCCTCCTTGAGGTTCATTGACTATTTCCCTCTTGTTCATGACACAAGGAAAAGTGAAATGCATAGGTGAGCGACATGGTCCATGAGCCTCTTTAGATTATGTTTTTATGAATTTGTTTGTATTTTCAATTTCAGTACCATCTGAAATTCGTCCAAAGAAATCAAAAGGAAAATATTTTGAATAATAATATTATGAGGAGGTCAGCATTTTGTAAAATCAAAAGGCATATGAACAAGGGAAGCAGGATTACAAAGAGATCGGGAAGACATACTCATACCAATTGATATACTTCATACAAATACACAATACCCACATGTATACATGAAAGGCGGATCCAACGCCGGCGACCCCCCCCCCCCCCCCCCAATCCTGCAGTGTGTGTTTCCCCAGACCTCCGACCTATGAGACTGTAACCCTCCGTTCTGAAATTTCTGGATCCGAAAGTAATTTGCACATGGTATAATCTGATTAACTTCGGATATGGACTTTGTGCTTCCTCACCCCCTCCTCCTTTCCAACTTTTAAAACTTTGGATATCAAAGGGGAGGCGAATTTCATTTATATGTGGCAACTTTCACAGGGGCTTCGTTTCGGTCGAGACCGCCGCGGTGGTCTAGAGGTAAAGCGTTTGCCGCCACGCATACGGAAGGTCGGGGTTCGAACCCCGGACGCGACAGAAAATCAAGGGACGTTAGACGGTTTTTTTTTTAAAAATATCTATAATAAAAAATTTTTGTTTTCCTGTAAAGATAATATTATGTTTACAGGAAGACGATTTTTTTAAATTATAGATATTTAAAACGTCGAGTGCCTGTGTATGGGGTTGTAAAATAGCGAATAAAAGATGTTAAAAATCAGAAAGACAGGGTTTAAAAACACACCTCCGACGGGACTCGAACCCGCAATCCCCGGCTTAGGAGGCCGGTGCCTTATCCATTAGGCCACGGAGGCGATGTGTGAGGAGACGACAATAAGGTATAAATTCAATATTTCCATACTATGGAGGGAACATTGTTTGGCTATAAAAATGAAGATTACATACACACACCAGGGCTACCTTTCTACCTGTACATACTAGGCCGTGGTCCGATTTATAACAGTTGAATATCATATTCCGCTAAATCGATTCACTAGCTGTAGAACTCTTTTGCATTGGGAGGTGATTTGGAATGTAGGAAGTAAAATGAAACTGTTGTCAATTTCGTTAGTGTTGCTGGTATCAATACCGTCATGTACGTATGAATGATTAGTTTTCTTCCATATTTACTTTGCAATAATTATGTTCTATGTTGTCACATATTGATAGGCATCAATATCAAATGCAGAGTTTGATACAATGTAACATCCACATTCAGTGATACTCTCAATGGCAGTTCCAAACTCCCTCTTGTTGTAGAACTCTAACTCTTCCCATCCACTATAACGGTAATGAACAAATCAGTTGAGTCGTTCAGAGCAGCTGTTTCAGCTTCACCTCATTTACATATTTTATTGGGGGGGAGGGGGGGTGGTCTCATATTGCAAAGAGTTTTAACCCTCAAATCATTTGTTATTTATCTAGCAATCTCTACTCCCTACGTCAGTGATATATTCTTCAATAATTTGAAGGTGGTCACTCATCAAGTAGGAGTAGAAGAGAACTACCGTATATACTCGCCTATAAGTCGGTCCGCCTATAAGTCGGTTGTATTTTTTAAGGTTATTTTGTAGGAATTTGCCATTGACCCGCATATAGGTCGGTACAAAGTATTGTCAAAATTGGTTGACAATTTCAAGTCAATGCTCTGGTGTTTGTACCTATGAGAAATTAATAATTATGAGGTGCTCAATATCCAAACCATATGTGTTTGGGGTTGAAACCCAACCCTTGATCTATTATGGGCAATGATCCCTTGTTTACCTAAGCAATTATGGTCTCCTAATTACCAGTACCTGACACCGTGTTTACTTAGTGGCACGCGCCTCGCGAAAACTGTTATAGTGGGATTCCGGTATAATTCATTATATCCACAATAGAGTTTTTAAGAGTCAAGAATGATGATCTAAATTATCTGTTAACAATATTCAATCTTTTATGAAATATATTTCAGCCGGTATACATATGAATATTTCAATATATATCGGGTTCGTAATTCAATTTTTAATTAGATAAAAATATGTAAATACTTGTACTTTATACATAATTTTAAAATACATAAACAATACAATATGTCTAGATATTTGTGAACAATAATCATTTGTGTGGTAGTCCATGATAATCGTCGGAGTTGTTTAAAAAACACTACATTACGCCGCCCAGAAAACTACCAATCTGAGGACGCGCCTATAAGTCGGACATAGAGTTTTGGACCAAAAATTGACTCCAAAAAATCCGACTTATAGGCAAGTATATACGGTAGTCCTGTGATTTTAAATGTATAATGTGCCGAATTCCAGAATTAACATTATCGTCTTATTGTTATGAAGTCTTCATGAACAGTACTTGCATGTAATAAATTGTCATGTGTTATACTATATGTTTATTTATTCACCAATCAAGATCCCTCGGGGGGCATATACAACTTTAACAATTAAACATTATAACTACATGATACTATATACACATGTATACCATTACACACATGTTAAGTATTAGAGACAGCTTTATATTTGTAGTATACAATTTTAACAATTAAGCTTTATAACTACATGATACTATATACACATGTATACCATTTACACACATGTTAAGGATTTCTATATTGACATTTGTATTGAATTGGCTCATAATTATACTGCTTGAAAACGTACTGTACAATAAGTGTGCTATATGGGAAGTAAAGTAAAACAATATTATAAAATATTGTCACAAACACAGAGGGTACCAAGGTACGGTGCCTGAGCCAAGTCTATCAGACTGGCAGTCTTGTACCCTAAGTATTCGAGACTGCTTATTTATAGATGTTTGGAAGAAACAAAGAGTAAATTATACATACAGGTAGTTATACAACCCTTAGTATTCTCTATATTCCTGTTTTTAAAATCATTTTACTGATTTGTTTGAGTATTTGTGCATTTTCATTTGTCATGAGCCAGATCAACTTTTGATCATTGTTCATGTTACAAAAGTTCTTACAGCAGTTATTCATCAATTCATATAAAACATTTCTTTCCTCCTTATTATGAGAACATGACAGTAAAGAATGCTTTTCATCATCAAGTATTATATTGGTATCACATATAGTGCGGTGTCCGCCTCGTCTGGGAATGCCGTAATACGGAAGTTCCGAGTTCCCCAAGAGTTATTTCCCTTTGTCGAACTCTTCCGTAAATTATGACGTAAAATATGATGACAGTGGGTACATTTGCTAATTACTATCGTTGTATTATTTCTTATAAGATGATATCCAGAGTTTCTGAGACCATCCTATGTCAGGGAAAAGGCAACTTTAGTGAATTTATGAGTATATATTGGATAACAAAATGGCTCAAACAAATATTGTTAATTGCCATCTTTCTTTGATAAAAGATAGAAGAGGAAACGAATAATGATTCAATAGCCAATTTGATGATCTTATTCAAACAAATTATGCTTGATATGGCCAGAATATGCATACCAGTGATTGATATAAACAAAAGTTACACTTTTATTACATTAATCGTACGTAATCGTTATGTACAATGCCAGTCTACGATATAATGTATACATTGTGTACCCACCATACGTCATAAAATGCAAAAGAGTTCCACAAAGGGAAATAACTTTTGGGTAACTCGGAACATGCGTATTAGCCTCTTTCAATATTAAACTTATGAGCCAATATGCAAAAAAGCTTGTAAAACTTCTCCTCTGCTCAAAGTTTTTAAGTACATGTAATTCTAAATATTTCTCCTCAAGAAAATTTTGTTTAAAAGAGATGTATAGCAATTTAATTTTTTGTCAGAGTGATTTACATTCCATAAGAAAATATTTCAATAAACAATTTTGAATTTATGTACTTTGACACGAATACCATCAAACTTATTGATAAGAAAATTGGTGGTACTATACCATGGCGGTATATTCTGCTCAAACAGCGACTTAGATTCACAATATGCATCATTTAACAGTGGAAAAAATTGACCAAGATTTATTATTTTAATCTGTCAACATCATGATCACATATCAATGTACAAATGTTTGTCCTTGTACAAGAATCGGTTGTATGCTTGTGTCATTTTACAAATATTTTGCTTGATCATATGAATGAAAAATTTTAATTCAGCAATGTGTGTCTTTGACGAATGATTGTTTATATGCCTGCAAGTGCCCTGAAGTGGTAATAATGATAAATAAAATTTATTCTAACCCAGGTTTTTTCCCCAGTGTTTGATACTTGTATTAGCATGTCTGAATAAGTTATATTTTGTTAGCACATAATTTATCAATATTTATTACAACTTACATGCACAGGTGAAGCATTTGTGCGGTGCTACAGTTGTTCCACGACCCAAGATACTCGATGTGGAGACGCATTCGCATTTACAACTACTGACACTTCCCAGTGCATGGGGACCTGTGTCAAAAGGAGAGGGACACGAGGTCAGTTCTGCACGTCTGCCAGTTTAGTAACGACCACAAGATTCAGACTTCATGTTTGGTGATCTAAAAGCTTGAGATATTGACACAGCTTATACTTATTTTTCAGACATCAATGGCGTACGGACGATTGAGATTACACGAGGCTGTATTACGCAGAGTACAGAAAGGTGTTATGATGGAAATTATAACGGGATATCAGTCCGCATCTGCACATGTAATGCAGACTACTGTAACAGTGCTCAGGGGTCAAACATTTCTGTGATGTTCCTTATTCTGCCCACAATGCTGTCTATGCTGTACAGATACTGCTGTTGACACTATGCTGTCTATGCTGTATGTGATCAACTGTTTCGGATCAGCATAAAGTGTGATGCTAAACAGAACTTTCAGTTATCGGTTGTAAATTACAAAGTATTCACTAAAAATTGAATAACAAAAGATGATAATAATGATTTTTAATTCTGTAGTTTACTTTATTCGTTTTTTACTACATGTATACACTGTATTTAATTTTGGAACAGACGTACATGTACTATAATACCCAGCTGTAGTTGATGAATTGTTTTTTCAAATGTTATTTTACTGACACATGTACCAATTAGAGTGTATTTGTTAAGATATACATCAGTACTCAGGGCTTTCAGTCTTAAGCTGCCTGAGGCAGACTGAGCAAAGCTCCGAGGGGTTGGGAGGTGTTAAATTTGAAGAACTAATGACAGATTGCCACCTACCAGTTCTTGTTTGAGTCCTGGGTACCTCATTCTAGAGCAGTAAAGTTTTATACTTAATGTAGTATTTGTATATATTGCTTTAGATGGGATCAGATACTTTTGCACTAGATTGCAATGTTTGAAATCTACAGTTTACATATCCTGTTTTATGTTTCAATTTATGGGTTGTGAATTTTTTTTCTGGGATTTCTTTTTCCTTTATGATTATGCAAGTTTTCATTCTATAATTATCTATTTTTATACGACATATGAATTTGTCATTTTTGGCAATTGTTGACATCCAAATCAGAGGTCATCAGCAAAGACACAGTGCAATATGAAATATTGTGTACCTAGGATTTTCCATTTCATTAAATGTATATATATATAAATAGATATTTAATTTTTTTCAAATTGTTTCATTCCACGGGCATTTATATTGCTTGGGTTCGAATTTGCTATTAAAGAGTACTCTTTTTAAATACTGTACATTGTAGTAAATTCGAACCCAAGCGATATCATTGCCTGTGTTTCATTCTGTTAGCTTACAATACATCATATGAATTATAAACAGTAAAATGTTGTATTCTAGTGTGTAAATGAACAGTATGCTGAACACACAATCACTACACTGAATATCAAAACAAGATATTTAGGAATAACCTGAAATTGTTGAGAAGAAAGCAAACTTCTGGAGGCAGGACATGGTGTCTGGGTAGCGCTCTAGCTTCTCACCGCTGCGACCCGAGCTCGATCCCCATGATCGCCAGTGGTTCTATGTGAGAGGGTATGGCGGTTGCCCGCTCCGACACGTGGGTTTCCTCCGGGTACTCTGGTTTCCTCCCACATAAATGACCCCCTAGCACAAACATCCGTGCATCTAATGGACCCCATTGGAAATAAGCTTTCGAGCTTTTATGGGTTATCCTTGGTATTTATGTTTGTATGTATGTATATACCAAAATAAACATTTATTTATTTATTTAAAGGGTTTGCAAAACAAGGCAAAAGTTTAACTGTCAGTTTATTCATATCATGAGCAAATTGCATATCAAGGACTATCCACTCAGTGAGTGCCAAAGTTTTATATGTTTGTAGATAATAGTGATGAAAATCTTGAATGATGGATGATCCATTTGTTTGAAGAGAGGCGTTTTGTGAAAGAAACATATGTGTGAGAATACCATGTTGTGTATTTGAGAATACCATGTTCTGTATTTGTGAGAATACCATGTTGTGTATTTGTGAGAATACCATGTTCTATATTTGTGAGAATACTGTGTTGTGTATATGAGAGAATACTATATTGTGTATTTGTGTCATGATCGCTACATGTGTACTGGCTGTTGTGTGTTGATGACTTCCACCCGCTCTCCTGTTATTTGATATCGCCCAAATAAATAACCACACAATGTTGTCTTTCTCACATCTCTACACAACAGAGACTCAATATTACAGAACTTTGTCAATATATATCCCATGCATTGTCATTAAAAGTTATTTTTGTAAGTTTTGTTTTAGTTGTTGAAGTTTTTTCTAAATACTTTGAATAAAAGTTGTGTTTAGTAAATGAAATTGCTTAAATAGAAAATACATAGTCAGCTGTTTTTATTAAATTTCTCTATGAAATGGGGTTTAGTTCAGACTTGATCAAAGTTACACACTTAACCTTACTAGCATGAGCAATGACTCATCTGGATTTAAACAAATTAGGACAGATCATATTTGATCCAATTTCACTGACAATATAGCCATCTGTCTTCCCCATTCTATGGACTGGCTATTTGAATTTTGTATACAGATCAAGTTTTTATTCCATATGAAATGGGGTAATCCTTAATTGATCAGTCTTTTAGTCCTGCAGAGACCCCTCCAATGTTAGCCCTTCAAGGGTTCCTAAGGACTGTTTCAGAGACCTTGCCAATGTTGATCCTAAGATGGTTCTTAAAGAACTGTTTCACTCCTACAAAGACCTCTTAATGTTAGCCCTACAAGGGTTCCTACAGAGACCTCTTAATGTTAGCCTTACAAGGGTTCTTACAGAGACCTCTTAATGTTAGCCTTACAAGGGTTCCTACAGAGACCTCTTAATGTTAGCCCAACAAGGGTTCCTACAGAGATCTCTTAATGTTAGCCCTACAAGGGTTCTTGCAGAGACCCCTACAAGGGTTCATACAGAGACCTTAATGTTAGCCCTACAAGGTTTCATACAGAGACCTTAATGTTAGCCCTACAAGGGTTCCTACAGAGACCTTAATGTTAGCCCTACAAGGGTTCATACAGAGACCTTAATGTTAGCCCTACAAGGTTTCACACAGAGACCTTAATGTTAGCCCTACAAGGGTTCCTACAAAGACCTCTTAATGTTAGCCCTACAAGGGTTCCTACAAAGACCTCTTAATGTTGGCCCTACAAGGGTTCCTACAGAGACCCCTCCAATGTTAGCCTTACAAGGGTTCCTACAGAGACCTCTTAATGTTGATTCTATGAAGATTACTCGGGATCCTTTCCATCCTACAGATCCTTCTCAAATGCGAGTACTAGAGGGTTCTGCCAACAGAGATGTTAGTCCTACAAAGACTATACAGTGCCTGTTTTGCATGATCACAGATTTCTCTCAACATTCTAATCAGTTCCATCTTTTCCTCTCAACAATTCTAATCTGTTCCTCTCAATATTCTAATCTTTTCCTCTCGACATTCTAATCTGTTCCCCCTCCGTATTCTAATCTGTTCCTCTCAGCATTTTTAAAAGTTTTTTTTAGTTTTGCAGCCCTTCACCAGCAGTGGTGACGTCTCCATGCGAGTGAAAGATTCTCGAGAGGGACGTTAAACAATATTCAATCAACCAACCAACATTATAATCTGTTCCTTTCAACATTCTAGTCTGTTCCTCCTCTGAACATTCTAATCTGTTCCTCTCAACATTCTAGTCTGTTCTTCTCAATATTCTAGTTTGTTCCTTTCAACAGTCTAATCTGTCCCCCTCCATATTCTAATCTGTTCCTCTGAACATTCTAATCTTTTCCTCTCAACATTCTAGTTTGTTCCTCTGAACATTCTAATCATTTCCTCTCAATGTTTTAATCGATTCCTCTCAACATTTTAATCTGTTCCTTTCAACATTCTAGTCTGTTCCTCCTCTGAACATTCTAATCTGTTCCTCTCTACATTCTAGCCTGTTCTTCTCAATATTCTAGTTTGTTCCTCTAAACATTCTAGTCTGTTCCTTTCAACATTCTAATCTGTTACCCCTCCATATTCTAATCTGTTCCTCTCCATATTCTAATCTGTTCCTCTGAACATTCTAATCTTTTCCTCTGAACATTCTAGTTTGTTCCTCTGAACATTCTAATGTTTTCCTCTCAACATTCTAATCTTTTCCTCTCAATGTTTTAATCGATTCCTCTCAACATTTTAATCTGTTCCTCTCAATATTCTAATCTGTTCCCCCTCCATATTCTAATCTGTTCCTCTCAACATTCTAATCTGTTCCTCTCAACATTCTAATCTGTTCTCCCTCCATATTCTAATCTTTTCCTCTCAACATTCTAATCTTTTCCTCTCAATGTTTTAATCGATTCCTCTCAACATTTTAATCTGTTCTTTTCAATATTCTAATCTGTTCCTCTCAACATTCTAATCTGTTCCTCTCAACATTTTAATCTGTTCCTCTCGACATTCTAATGTTCTCACAATTCTCTACATCAGATTATCAATGGTTGAGATGTTTACTTTAGATACAATGTTCTTTTATTCGTCTGTGTATTTAACACAACTGAACAATAACACTCATCTGATAAAAAAGAACACAGGCAAAGAAGTCAACATCATTTTACTTTAATCTACATAATTCGTCTGGGGAGATTCTTGTATTTTAAAACGTAACAATTTCTTCCTTCACAGATACATGTATATACAACTATGTGTCATAGATATAACATCTGTATATACCCAATATTTATTGCAATCTACATGTGGACATGACAACCATAAACAATTTATAGGAGAAAATGCAAACCTTTTAATTCATAAAAGTATACTTTTCATAATAAATATTAAAAATAATTATCTTGCCATACACAGTATCACATGCCTGAAACAGAGGTCCAGGATAGCAGTTTACTTGTAGAAATCTCTCTCTCTCTCTCTCTTTCACACATTACATGACATTGTAAGAAATCCAACGTTCCACCTCAATCAATGTGAAAAGATAAATTATCAACCCAGTGTGAAAATTATTCAGTCCAACCATACATAAATATTGCATGTATTGTGGGGATTTATCATTCACAATCACAGGTCCAATGTAACAATTTTGATCATTTATAAACAGTCTACACGATGCAGGGCCTTGGTATAGAAAGATACAGTGAATCAATGCTGATATGTTCTCCACAATGGATTTCTGTACAAAATATTGTCTCATTATGCACTAAAGCCTGGATCTTCACCAAAAAAATCTTTACCTACCAGGTATATCTAGAATGGTGTTGTAAGGCCAAGTAAAATACATTCTGTGTTTAATGTCAGGTATATATTGTTTTAAAGCTATGCAAGAGGGAGTGAAATATTAAACAAAACACTATGAACATGTACATTGTATGAAATGAGGACTGATTTGGCCCTTAATTAAAAATGGGGAAAATTTATGTGAAATCTTCTTCAAAATCTTTTAAATTGGGGTTACATTAGGCCCACCATTACATAAAGTCCTCAATAGACATTTACAATTCTGGAAATGTATCTACATGTATCAGCAAACAAAAATTGTAAAGTAGTTTTGTTGATGCTGAACAACATTCCTAAAGATGAAAGAATCACACCTATTGTATTATGTACTATCGAACAGGTCATAAATATCCAGTTCTTTCAATTTGCAATATCTAAACTCAGAAAAACTAAAATAAAAATATTTAGTTCTGGCTTCATACTTTATTATTTGTATTCTATCATTCTGCTAATGTTCAAAACACATGCCCTCTTGGTTGACTTAAAACATAGAATTTATCTAGGTTGGCCTAAAGATGTCTAAAAAATATGTAATGATCTTGCAAAGTCTTCTACGATGCATTGAATTGTTGCATAAGAGATGTAAATACAATGAAAGTCGCATATTATACCAACTAGTCCTAGAAAAAAAACCTGTCATGAGTTTCCATCCGATGGCATTTCTAAGGTTATGGTTTGTGTCGTGTCTGTTGTTGCCTTGGTAACAGGAGATGAGGCAGGTGAGACAGTGGTGGCTGATGCATTTGCGACAGAGATAAATTTATTGACTGTCTGAAGTACACTGACAGCTCCTGGGGGCTGCGGAGAGTTGGTCCCCGGGGCAGACTTCTGTCCTGGGGGAGGTGTAATTATTCTTGCATAAACGGGCGGAGTTTTGCCTGGGCCTGCTTTGGATTTGGCAGAACTTTGGATTAATTGTCCTGTATGAATCACATTAGCGTTTGATTGTAGAGTGGGTTGGGATATGAGAATGGTGGCCTGTCCGGGTTTTAAATTGGCCTGTTGACCCAGTACTGTCCGCACCACCTGGATGTTCTGTCCTGGTTTCCCGCCAGCACCACTAACCAGCAACGGAACACCACCAGCAATACCTGAAAACAGCCAATAGAAACTTGATTATATTTATCTCAACATTTAACAGCCAATAGAAACTTGATTATATTTATCTCAACATTTAACAGCCAATAGAAACTTGATTATATTTATCTCAACATTTAACAGCCAATGGAAACTTGATTATATTTATCTCAACATTTAACAGCCAATAGAAACTTGATTATACTTATCTCAACATTTAACAGCCAATGGAAACTTGATTATATTTATCTCAACATTTAACAGCCAATGGAAACATGATTATATTTATCTCAACATTTAACAGCCAATGGAAACTTGATTATATTCATCTCAACATTTAAATACAAGCACCACACAAAGTAAATGCTACAGCCCTTGCCCAATTTATTTCATTGAATATGGTTCATATTTCATTGAGATATTTATAAGATATTCCCTGATTAAAAGCAACATATTTTCATTGTTGGACAAGACACCATTGGAATACAAGCTGCAGCATAAAACTCCTTTATTTTGTATATAAACATACACTTCACTCCATGTCTGTGAAAGTTTGATGTCAATAATTGAACTAGGCTTAACTCTTTGTTTGTGAACCATTATATAAATCCAGAATCCCAGTCTTTAACTTTCAGTCTATCAATGCCTTACTCCAATCTTTAAACTTTCAGTCTATCAATGCCTTACTCTGAGTCCATGATCAATTACAGTTGAGGCCTTAATCTGGGCCTGTGAACCACTAAAATCTAGGACTTACTCTGAGCATGTGAGGAGCTGGTACCGGTGAGAACTCCAGAGGACTGCATGATGATCTGTGACAGCAGTCCAGCCTGTCCCCCAGCCTGTCCCCCGCTCACCATCTTGCAGTGAGAGGACACAGGAATGCTGCCTGGGCGAATAGTCAGTCCAGGGGGCAGCTGTGTTACCACAATGCCTCCTTGTGAGGGGGTAACGACTTTGGATTGTGAAGTGATAATGGCTGGATTTCCCTGAGAAGTGCGGGTGATTGTTTGTATGTTAGGACTGCTGGTCGCCCCTGAATCTGAAGGAACTGTAAATAACACGGGAAAGATGCCATTAGATGTACACAAATGCCATGGTCAATTCAAAACACACATAAAAGTACACTTATCACATGGTGAGGTAATATAAACACGTAAATCTACCACAGATGTACTTATATACGGTAAAATATCTCTATCTTCAAGTCCGAGGGACTTCGAAAAAACTTCGAGATATCCGGGGGTTCGAGATATCCAAAATCGATCTTGAATATTCTTTTTGAAGGAGGATATTGGATGCATAGTATGGGATTTGCATTATAAACAACAACCCCGTTTCCGTTTCTTATAGTTTAATGCAAGTTGATAAATTAATATTGTAAAATTTCAAAGACAAACATTTCGGGTTTTTTATATCTATAAACATCCCATTGAATTCACAATGTGTTTCAAAATTAAGATGATCGTGCAAATGTGTATGCTTACTGACTGATGTCCAGGCTCGACTTGGATGTAGCTATTGCGTTGTAGTGAAAGAACTTATCACGTAAGAAACAAAAAAGACGGATTTTTAAAAAGAACTTATTAAATACAATATCCTATTAAGTACATAAGTACAACTAATACACATGCTATTTTATACAATACTACAAAGATACGAAAAATTCTGACGTTTGAAATGGTCTACAATGTTTTATTCAATGAACTTTTCTGACAGCAGCTAGACCTTAGTCCCCGAAGAACAGCGTAATGGAGGTCTTAGACATGTTGTCGAATGCTGAAAATTTCATGGGTCTCTATTTATATGCTACTGTGATCCAAATTGTTTGATTTGAGTTCACTTTGAAGATTTTCGTGTTTTCTCTGTTCTAGTTTTAGTGATAAAGCGTGTATTATTAAATGCGTTCTCGTTATTATGGACATTACTTTTTTTCAAGCGCACTTCGACAATTTTGTGCGTTTATCTAAACCACATGTTAATGATATAGCATGTATCATTCAAAACACTGTCCCTGGAATCGGGAGTGTTAGGTCATAATTGGCAATAGACTTAATCCGTGATTTTGGGAAGGCTTCACTAATTACCCAAGCTGTTGAACCAATTATTGCGACCTGGGTCTACTCGGAAAAGGCAAGCGTGGATTAGCAGTCGATTTGTGTTGCTGCGGGCGTGAATGTGTGACTTAACGACGCCAGGTATGGTAAGCAGAGCGGAAAATTGACTGCTCTTCGAGATAAACCAGGTGAATTTAGGGCATTGGACCTTGAAAATACTTCGACATAAGCAGGGTATTCGAGATTACCGTGTTCGAAATATCCGGAGATTTTTAAATCATTTATATAGGGAACACGGCCGGGACCAGCGGTCGATTTCGACTCAAGCTGGGTATTCGAGATAAACCATATTCGAGATACAGATATTTTACTGTATGTACTTATTTCAGCAAATTCAAAATTTGGCACAGTTGGAGCTGATGCACTACTTGGTGTAATTATGATTTAGCGCTTCTTTATATAAGAAGGGATAAGCAGAGATTTTCTATTTTCGTAGCCTAAGCCCGCTCCAAACATAACATAGAAACATACACATAGAGACTGAGTCATACTGACTACCCTGAAATCAACCCACAGGGACAGGGAGGAAAATGTTAACTCATACCCCTAACAGTACATGTACTGGAGGTAAAGTCAACACCCTCTCTTCTGATTCTCTGCTTACCATGCTCAAATAATTTCTTCAAAAAGTACATGTATACATTTATAAAAAAAATTTAGTCTACTAGATACCAATAAATCACAGCAGAAAGAAGAAAAAAAGTAAATATTTGAAATATCTTGGAAAAACTTTAAAATATTTCAAAAAGTACATGTATTCTAAACTCTGTACCTGGTGGTGTCCTTGGTTGACCTAGGGTCATGACCCCAGCAGCTCCACCTCCTTGTGGGATGATGCTGATGGGTAAGGCACCTTGAGGAGTCTGTATCAGCTGCTGAGCCCCTTTCCCTGTAATCTGCACCAGCTGACCCCGAGCCTGAGTGAGGGGTTTTCCTGCCAAGTGGAGAGGTTTACCTCCTCCCACAGGCTGCAGCAAGTTACCTCCTGTCAAAGTACACAGCAAAACATTCAGGAAATAAGTTACCTCCTGTCAAAGTACACAGCAAAACATTCAGGAAACTATTGTTACCTCCTGTCAAAGTATACAGCAAAACATTCAGGAAACTATTGTTACCTCCTGTCAAAGTACACAGCAAAACATTCAGGAAACTATTGTTACCTCCTGTCAAAGTACACAGCAAAACATTCAGGAAACTATTGTGTCATTCATGTTCTGAATGGAGAATAATATAAGACAAAGCCTGTATCACTCCATATCAAACTCAAACTTCAGTATCAACCTGAGACTAATATCAACCTTATACTCAAATATCAATCCGAGACTCCAATATCAACCCGATAGGCTCTAATAACAACCTGAGACTACAATCTCAACCCGGGACTCCAACATATCAACCCGAGACAAATACCCAGTAACCATTAACCCAAGACTCCAATATCAACCTGAAACTCCTATATCTACCCGAGACTCCAGCATTAACTTTAAACTCCTGTATCAGCCCAAGACTACAATATCAACCCGAGACTACAAAATCAGCCCGAAACAAGAGGTACTGTGAGCAATGCTCACTAAGAATACCCCCCGCTTACCCCAATCTCCTAAAGGGTGTTGGTAATAGGTATAAACTACCTCTTTTCTGAGTGTAAAAAACAAATGGCATGACAAACCGAACCATATTGCTACTTCGATGTCCAGTGCACGTGACCTTTGACCCTTTGACCCCAAAATCGATAGGGAACATCTTCATCCCATGGGTAGTCCATATGTATGATATGGCGACTGTAGGTGGAAAGGATAACGCTTTAGAGCCCGGAAACCATATTGCTACTTCGATGTCCAGTGTGCTTGACCTTTGACCTTTTGACCCCAAAATCGATAGGGAACATCTTCATCCCATGGGTAGTCCATATATATGATATGGTGACGGTAGGTGGAAAGGATAATGCTTTAGAGCCCAGAAACCATTGCGTCTACAGACAGACGGACGGACAGACAGACGGACAACCCGATTCCAGTATACCCCCCCACAACTTGTTGCGGGGGGTATAACTACAATATCAACCCGATACTCCAATATCAACCCGATACTCCAATATCAGCCCGATACTCCTTAATATTTTCATTTTGAAATAATTTTTTTCTCAAAGTACATGCATTTTTTCATATTTGGCAACATCATTCCTTACCCTGGATCTTCAGAGTGGTGGGGACATTCCCTCGCGGCCCCTGAACCCTCTGGGCAGCCAGTAAATTGCTGACATTCACCATCTGATTTCCCGACACCTGCTGGACCAGACGTGTGACCAGCTGAGCACTAGGCGTGGTCGCCATGGTACTGGTGGGTGTGGCAGCCATTGTGACCTTCTCTGTTACTTTATTGATCGCTGTAGAGCTGATGACAGGGGAGGGCGCAGGGCTGCCTGAATTTTGGCGCTGTGCCAGTAATTCCTGACGCAGAGCACTGGTTATGCTCTGGGTGACATTTGGACTGGCTGTTCGCAGACTCTGGAGAAGTCCTAGAGGGACTGACTGGGGTAATCCTTGTGGGGTGTCACTACGAGTAGATCCTATGGTTACCGTGGGGGACTCCGGTTTAGCTAGAGGATAAAGTACAGAATTCTTTAACATATACAACCAGTTAAAGGTACCGATCATTGCATATTCAATATGGCTGCTTGATCTCCCATTCTGTATACATAATACCTGTAGATTTGTTAGGTGTGTGAGATACCTGTAGATTTGTTAAGTGTGTGAGATACCTGTAGATTTGTTAGGTGTGTGAGATACCTATAGATTTGTTAGGTGTGTGAGATACCTATAGATTCATTAGGTGTGTGAGATACCTGTAGATTTATTAGGTGTGCGAGATACCTGTAGCTTTGTTAAGTGTGTGAGATACCTGTAGATTTGTTAGGTGTGTGAGATACCTGTAGAATTGTTAGGTGTGTGAGATACCTATAGATTTGTTAGGTGTGCGAGATACCTGTAGATTTGTTAGGTGTGTGAGATACCTGTAGATTCATTAGGTGTGTGAGATACCTGTAGATTAGGTGTGTGAGATACCTGTAGATTTGTTAGGTGTGTGAGATACCTATAGATTTGTTAGGTGTGTGAGATATCTATAGATTTTTAGGTGTGTGAGATACCTGTAGATTTGTTAGGTGTGTGAGATATCTATAAATTTGCTAGATGTGTGAGATACCTGTAGATTTGTTAGGTGTGTGAGATACCTGTAGACTAGGTGTGTGAGATACCTGTAGATTTGTTAGGTGTGTGAGATACCTATAGATTTGTTAGGTGTGCGAGATACCTGTAGATTTGTTAGGTGTGTGAGATACCTGTAGGTTTGTTAGGTGTGCGAGATACCTGTAGATTTGTTAGGTGTGTGAGATACCTGTAGATTTGTTAGGTGTGTGAGATACCTGTAGGTTTGTTAGGTGTGTGAGATACCTATAGATTTGTTAGGTGTGTGAGATACCTGTAGATTTGTTAGGTGTGTGAGATACTTATAGATTTGTTAGGTGTGTGAGATACCTGTAGATTTGTTAGGTGTGTGAGATATCTATAAATTTGCTAGATGTGTGAGATACCTGTAGATTTGTTAGGTGTGTGAGATACCTGTAGGTTTGTTAGGTGTGTGAGATACTTATAGATTTGTTAGGTGTGTGAGATACCTGTAGATTTGTTAGGTGTGTGAGATATCTATAAATTTGCTAGATGTGTGAGATACCTGTAGATTTGTTAGGTGTGTGAGATACCTGTAGGTTTGTTAGGTGTGTGAGATACTTATAGATTTGTTAGGTGTGTGAGATACCTGTAGATTTGTTAGGTGTGTGAGATACTTATAGATTTGTTAGGTGTGTGAGATACTTATAGATTTGTTAGGTGTGTGAGATACCTGTAGGTTTGTTAGGTGTGTGAGATACCTATAGATTTGTTAGGTGTGTGAGATACCTGTAGATTTGTTAGGTGTGTGAGATACCTGTAGATTTATTAGGTGTGTGAGATACCTGTAGATTTGTTAGGTGTGTGAGATACCTGTAGGTTTGTTAGGTGTGTGAGATACCTGTAGGTTTGTTAGGTGTGCGAGATACCTGTAGATTTGTTAGGTGTGTGAGATACCTGTAGCTTTGTTAAGTGTGTGAGATACCTGTAGATTTGTTAGGTGTGTGAGATACCTATAGATTTGTTAGGTGTATGAGATACCTGTAAATTTATTGGGTGTGCTAGGTACAAATACCTGCAGGTTTATTGGGTGTGCTGAGTACACACACCTGTAGATTTGTTAGGTGTGCTAGGTACAAATGCCTAAAGGTTTATTGAGTGTACTGGGTACAGATAATACCTGTAGATTTGTTGGATGTTCTGGGTATAGATAATACCTGTAGGTTTATTGGGTGTGATGGGTATAGATAATACCTGTAAATTTGTTAGGTGTGCTAGGTACAAATACCTGTAGATTTGTTGGGTGTGCTGGGTATAGATAATACCTGTAGATTTGTTGGGTGTGCTGGGTATAGATAATACCTGTAAATTTGTTAGGTGTGCTAGGTACAAATACCTGTAGATTTGTTGGATGTTCTGGGTACAGATAATACCTGTAGGTTTATTGGGTGTATCTGTAGATTTGTTGGGTGTGCTGGGTATAGATAATACCTGTAAATTTGTTAGGTGTGCTAGGTACAAATACCTGTAGATTTGTTGGATGTTCTGGGTACAGATAATACCTGTAGGTTTATTGGGTGTAGATAATACCTGTAGGTTTATTGGGTGGGTATAGATAATACCTGTAGATTTGTTGGGTGTGCTGGGTATAGAAAATACCTGTAGGTTTATTGGGTGGGTATAGATAATACCTGTAGATTTGTTGGGTGTGCTGGGTATAGATAATACCTGTAGATTTGTTGGGTGGGTATAGATAATACCTGTTGGTTTATTGGGTGTGCTGGGTATAGATAATACCTGTAGATTTATTGGGTGTGCTGGGTATAGATAATACCTGTAGATTTATTGGGTGTGCTGGGTATAGATAATAACTGTAGATTTGTTGGGTGTGCTGGATATAGATAATACCTGTAGATTTATTGGGTGGCTATAGATAATACCTGTTGGTTTATTGGGTGTGCTGGGTATAGATAATACCTGTAGATTTATTGGGTGTGCTGGGTATAGATAATACCTGTAGATTTATTGGGTGGCTATAGATAATACCTGTTGGTTTATTGGGTGTGCTGGGTATAGATAATACCTGTAGATTTATGGGGTGTGCTGGGTATAGATAATACCTGTAGATTTATTGGGTGGCTATAGATAATACCTGTTGGTTTATTGGGTGTGCTGGGTATAGATAATACCTGTAGATTTATTGGGTGTGCTGGGTATAGATAGCCTGTAGGTTTATTGGGTGTGCTGGGTATAGATAATACCTGTAGGTTTATTGGGTGGGTATAGATAATAACTGTAGATTTATTGGGTGTGCTGGGTATAGATAATACCTGTAGGTTTATTGGGTGTGCTGGGTATAGATAATACCTGTAGGTTTATTGGATGAGTATAGATAATACCTGTAGGTTTATTGGTTGGGTATAGATAATACCTGTAGGTTTATTGGGTGGGTATAGATAATACCTGTAGGTTTATTGGGTGTGCTGGGTATAGATAATACCTGTAGATTTATTGGGTGTGCTGGATATAGATAATACCTGTAGATTTATTGGGTGGCTATAGATAATACCTGTTGGTTTATTGGGTGTGCTGGGTATAGATAATACCTGTAGATTTATTGGGTGTGCTGGGTATAGATAATACCTGTAGATTTATTGGGTGGTTATAGATAATACCTGTTGGTTTATTGGGTGTGCTGGGTATAGATAATACCTGTAGATTTATGGGGTGTGCTGGATACAGAACTAGCTTTCTGCTGAAGCTGTTGTTGCTGCTGCTGCAAATGAAGACGGATGGTGGCAGCTGACTGAGAGTGGAGGATATTGCCCTGGGACCCAGGAACAGTGCCTGCACTGACCGCATTCTTCAGGGCTGCTATTGTTGCCTGGTTAGCCGTTGACCTGGGACTGCTGTTAGACAGACCTCTTGGGCTCACCTGACCCACTAAGGGACTGTTACCTAACAAAATACATGTACAGGTAGAGTTTGTTAGAAACAATGTGCCTAATAATAATGCAAGTTATTCAACAATTCAAAATGGTACCCATATGTTATCCCTAAGACCTGGGGTATTTCAATATCAATTCTTGATTATCTTCCTGGCTACACCGAACTTTCTTCCAATTTATGGAATGAAGAGTAAAAAGGAATCCCTTACAACCTAGCTGCAATAATGTAGCCCTCTCTGACTTTTTTTTTTTTTTTTTTTTTTTTTTTTTTTTAGGGAGAGGGCTACAACTCCTTAGGATCTCCGTAATGGTGCAAATGCGGGAGTGATTCACTCCCGCAACATTTGCGCTCATTCTAAACATTTCCTGACTTTCTTTATGTAAATAAAATGATATTCTATGTTTCTTAGTCAATATATAAATTTACAACCTGCAACTTTAGATTTGTGAGGCTCTATTCTACCGTTTTCAACAATTTCGATAAATTCCAATTTCTCGATTCATAATTGTGCGCCATGTTTGATGTACTGAAGTTTCAACTTCCGGTTGTCAAGTCATTTGCATATGCCATATAAAGTAGTATTTACATCAATGGACAAGTATGGAGGCGAAAGCTATTTCGTCGGTATTGAAAAGGTTTGAATTTAATATCAAGTTAAAAACCGAACAGCAGAGTGTAAATTCTTTCTGCAACAATATGATTTTCCTTTCTTTGTCGAAGTGGCTCGAGTAACTACATTTTCGCGCTGATTGTCAATGTTTAAGCTTTTCATTAGATCCACCTACGAGATCTCGCGATAACAAGCAGACAAAGAACTTTGTATGCTGTACATTATATTTAATGAAAAACACCTTTATTAGACATGCCCGAGCACAAAGTTGGTACTCCTTTTGGTGTAAACAACATTTGGGACTAATACACAGAGTTTGTTATCGGTTATTCATAAAATTATTTTGCACCATTACGGAGATCCTATGGAATTGTAGCCCTATCCCGAAAACGTCAGAATAAAAAAAAATTGGATAGGGCTACATTATTGCAGCTACTTACATCCCTTCCCTCACCACCAATTTTTTATTATCACTGTTTACTTCAAATTTTAGGAACAGCTTACTTGATCTTGGACTCTGAGCCACAGATGGACTCGCTGGAGTGACCGACATGCTGTCGTCTATACCCAGTGTATCTGAGCTCAGGGCCGATTTAAGACTTGGACTCGATACTGAGGTAGACAGGCTCACTGAAGTGTCCTTTACTTTGCCCTGAAAACAATAAACAATGATTAACAATGTCACAATTCAGATCTGGAATAATCAAAGTATTAATGTTCTGATTAATTTTATCAAATATACTGACAGATTTTTGTGTCTTTGGTTTCTGTAATGACTTTTTGGCTTTCTGTGCTGCTCCATGGGCCTGATGAATTTTCTCTGCAAGAAGAAAAACATCCCACTTCACTCCAAAAAATCCCACAGATTTTTTCCTGCTTTGAAATGCGTGTACCTGTTCATGTACAGTACGCATATACAAATGTAAAAGTACAATGCCCTGTAGAAATACCCATTTTTTTTACTTTGGATTGTAATTTTTCCCTGGCACAGACTGACAAAAACATTGTACCTTCCTCTCTATACTATGGAGCACCTACTGCACTTTTTACTTTTTATCATGAATCTCTATTGATAAAACTGACCAAATTCCTCTTCTGATCGGTTCCGGTGGAGGTAAATCCAGAGTTTGCGGTTGACGTCGTACTTCACACAGGGATCTTTCTCTGAATGTAATCTGTCTAGGGCACCACTGACCACCACATTTATCTACCAAGGAAGATATGACTAAAAGTGTACAACTGCAGAACCAGGAAGCAAACTTTGTAATTATCTGTGTTTCATAAAATTCCATTGACTGTTACAATCATAATTTAAGTGGGTAAAATTAGCTATACCTGGGCATCTGAAACACCTGGGGCTAAAAACTGAGAGTCTTTCAGAAGCTCACAAATATCCCCGCGAGTTCCTTCCCCATTTGGCAGTCTTGCTGCTGAGTCTCTTACTGTCAGTTAAAGACATAACAATCAAAGACATTGCACACACCTCTGAAATGCTTTCTTTATTACCTTGGTAAATGTTAATGCAACAAATGACAGTATCTGATGACAGTATCGGATATAAGGCGACTTGTTATTGACATTACCCAGAGTGAGAATGGTAACAAATGACGGTCTGTTGGACACAAGTAACGCATGTTCTCGGGCCTTGTTGTTGGAGTTGTCTTTGGTGTACACCCCCTTGACTGGCCCAACCACTGACTCATAATCATGCATCCTGTAGGTGAAGGCTTTGTGGGGGGTCATGAATCTACGGGCCTCCTGTAAAAATAACATGATCAAGTACTTTCACAAATATTTCTCCGCTCTAAAATCATTTGAAATTCATAAAATCATAGTACTGTTATGATATTTGTACACAGTACATGTAGATGGGGGAAATACCTGTTCTCTAAATTGAACCTTTTCTTCATCTGTAGTAGCCTTCACAACATAACCCGTTTTACTATTAAGAAAATAAAATTTGATAAGACAATTTGATAAGACAAAATAAATTACATGTATATAAAAAACACAATCTGATTAAAACCAGATCCTGAGATCCACTCACTTTGATCGCTACACTAGGATCTGACGTAGCCCCATATAGGGTCACGTCCGCATGACCTTTCGTTAAGCCAATCAAATTGACCCTGTCGATTTATACCAACGATAATTTTTCTCCCATGAACCTTTGCGTCATTATTTACGTTAGAGATGCAATAAAAATGGCTGCGCATTTGACAGACGACTGCACACAAAACATGCGATTTAAACAACGTCTGTATTCTCTGCGGGTTTTCTTTCATTCAAACGCTAAAAAATCCCGATGGAG